>NC_133770.1:175845712-175991960 GCF_003597395.2 Chelonoidis abingdonii | reverse complement strand
ACGGTAGAGGTTCAGGAGTGGAACTACCCATCAGCCACCTCCTCTTACATGGATGACATTCAAGCTTGTATGCTAAAATGAACTAACATCGACTCGCTAATCCACTGACGCGGATCTTACAGTGAGGATATCGGATGTCATTCGACTGGAGAAGTGTGGCCGGATGGTAGTGAAGAAGAGGGAAGGTAGTCAAGACTGATGGGGTGGAACTACCGCGGGCCACATAGCAGACATACAGACCAGCTACAAGTACCTTGGCATCCCGCAGTAACATGGAAACCACGATGAGGAAGCAAGGAAGACGCACATCCAAGTATCACCAAAGATAGACAGGTCCTGAAGAGCCAGCTCAGTGGGAAGAACAAGATCCACGCCATCAACGGATACGCCCTGCCGGTCATCAGATAACCCTGCCGGTATAGTGAGCTGGCCAAAGGAGGACATGGAGGCTGCCGATGTGAAAACCCGGAAGCTCCTCACAATGCACGGAGGTTCCACCCCAAGTCCAACACCCAGAGACTGTATACCAGCCGGAAAGAAGGCGGGCGGGCTTGGTGAGCGTCAAACACTAATCCTGGATGAACCCGGAACATCCAGGAGTACATCAGTAAGATGGCCCCCAAAGATGAGCTGCTGAGAGAATGCCTGAGGCAGCAAGCAGACATGGGAGGAAGACCAAGCAGAAGAAGTGCCATGGCAAGACAAGACCCTTCATGGGATGTAACCATCGACAGATAGCTGAGGTGGTGACATGCATTGGAAATCCTACCAGTGGCTGGAAAGGGCTGGACTAAAGACAGCACTGAGGCACTGATCATAGCAGCACAGAACAGGCACTGAGCACCAGATCCATTGAAGCAGGGGTCTACCACACTAGAGAGACCCAAGGTGCAGACTGTGCAGAGAGGCCTCAGAGACAGTCCAACACATAGTGGCAGGATGTAAGATGCAGGCAGGAACAGCATACACTGAACGGCAAAACCAAGTGGCTGGCATTGTGTACAGGAACATACTGCACAGCGTATGGGCTAGACCCTCCAAGACCAGATGGGAGATATCCGCAGAAGGTTGTGGAGAATAGCAGGGCTAAGATTCTGTGGGACTTCCAGATCCAGACGGACAGGCACGGTACTGGCCAATCAACCAGACATCGTGGTATAGACAAGGAGCAGAAGACAGCGGTGGTGATAGATATAGCAGTGCCAAGTGACAGCAACATCAGGAAGAAGGAATATGAGAAGCTGGAAAGGTACAGGGCCTGAAAAGAGGAACTAGAGAGGATGTGGAAAGTGAAGGCCAAAGTGGTCCAGTGGTGGTAGGAGCCCTCGGGGCTGTGACTCCTAAGCGGGTGAGTGGCTCCAACAGATCCCACGGAACAACATCAAAGCTCTCTGTCCAGAAGAGTGCAGTGCTAGGAACAGCTAAGATACTGCGCAGAACCCTCAAACTCCCAGGGCCTCTGGGTAGAGGACCCGAGTTGAGGAAGACACATACCACCCATAGGGGTGAGAGGGGAAATTTTATATATATATATATATATATATAGTATATATATATATATAAGTTTATATATAAAATTTAAAATATTTTTTCCTTAAGACAAATAGCTGTGAAAGAAGATGACGCACATTTATATTTATACAATGATATCACATTCCTTCTCTTTGGTGTTCTAAGGCAAATCCTTCTAATATTGCATTCCACTAATTTAACAACACAAATGAGTAAGACAAAAATAAAAAATAAAATTTAAAAATAAATGACTAGTTCAAGAACAATATTTGATTCATGACATCTAATCTCAGGAAAACTGCACTCAGAGTAATTTTTTACCCTTTCCCTACCTTCTTTATCAAGATTTTTTTTTTTACCCGTGTAAGCCATTAACTTTCTGCCATTTTCTCCACTGCCTAGCTTTACTATATGGCATGCCTCATAAAACAAAGATTTAACTCTTCTCAGAATAAATGCATTTTATTTCTCTCTCTGCTCCACCCCTCACCTAAGTTTTCACTATAAATGGCTGGTTACAACCCAATCAAGAGCATAAAAGCAATTGAATAAATAACACTATGAAGTAAGTGTAAAATATTAGTGTCCAGACATGCAAGATGTATGCAGTTACTATGAAACTTCCACAGCTGCATGGGCCTGGAACTCATGTGGTGCCCCAGGTTTAACAGGATCCATTACCAATAAGAGTTTTATTTGCTTAATAAATTACATTCAAAAGCACAATAGTCCGGGCTCTTAGCTGTAAAATTGCCAAACATTGTCAATGACCGCTCTCTGGTTATAAATAGTAAAATAATGTACAACTCATTAGATTTTTGATTCCCTGTGCAATTCTTTCTAACCATTACTCAGAAACATAAAAAGTGACTCTACATGACATTTTATAGAGGTTATAAATTGCTATAAGGAGATGACATGGGATAAATTTGTAGGCAGGGTGAGGGGACCCAGCCAAGGCAAATGTGTAAATTAAGAGTTAAGGCAAAGCGTGGGACTATGTGAAACAATACTGAAATCATAAAGATATACAGATAAGAATTAACTGCAGCAAAAAGAGGTTTATAGTGATGGAAAAACCACTAATAGAACTTTCTATCGAAGACAGATAAGTTAACTGTCACTTGTGGTACATTAAAATGACTGAAATTCTAATCCATTTCAAGAGACTTTAATGTCTAAAAGTAAGATTAATTAATCCTGAAAAGCATTTTACAATATCCATTTCATTTGGATGAGCCAAAATCAAATGATTTATTTATTTATTTATTTTCCTAGATGACTTCTGGCAACTCCACAGTGATTTTATTGGAGCACAGGGAAGAAAAATTTCATTAGACAATGTTCCCAGAAAATTAATCAAATCTTTTCTTTTTTTAAAAAATGAAACCAAATAAATGTATAAATACATATGAATGCTTTATACCATAGGTTTAAATGCTAAATTAAAATATGATACAGCACCTTGAACCAGCATAGCACTGTATAAATACCAAATACAAATGCAATACTAACTAATTGCAGTTCCATCCCCTACCATGAGGAAATTAAAGAGAGGTGATATTTTTCCTTATCTGTATATTTAGTTCTCCGAGACACACATCCCCAAATCCAAAAAAATACAGCTCAGCTATTCCACCACATTACAGAGGGCTTGCCCCTGCTAGACGCTACGTGCTTCGTGGGAACAGCAAAGAAACTTTAAATTCCAAGGATGATATCATGACCCCATTAAAATCAATGGGAATTTAGTGAAGGAATTAGTGAATTGAGTGGAGGAGCTCAGATCTTTAAAAAAGCTGCTCAGCCACTTGCAGTAGAGACCCAAACCTGCATTTGTTTCTCATTGGCCATTTCACATTGACCTTACCTAACAAATTCCAAGGCTCCCCATGATAGCAGTTAAATTGACTTCCCATGCCTCTCTCAGAAGACCTTAAAAAGAAAGACTTTGTCTGCTCTACATAGACAGTAACGGACACTCTTTGCTGGTGTTAAGGCTTACCCTAGGGTACCTCTAGCCAAATACTTCCCCTTTCTCAACCTAGTGCAATATGCTTTGCAGTAGTTGTCCACCTGAGCCACCTTCCACCCCATGAATAAGGTACCTACATATTTCATTGCTGAGGTGATATCTGGATGCATACAGCTAGTAAGAAATTTGGGGAATCATTGAGACAAAAGGCACAGTATATAACTGTAAGATGTTTTCATACGTATCATTCACAATGGGGTCTCAGTCTCCTTTGGGTCCTCTAGGCTCAACCACAATGCCAATTATACAGTAAAAGCAAGATACAGTCTCCTAAAAGAGGACATCAGATATTAAATTGACTGTACAATAGATCTTAGTTATTTCAAGATTCAAAAATAAGCTTTACAAAGGCATTTAGAATTTGGGTAGGATTTTGTTCCCCCACCCCAAAACCATGGAAGTGGTCATAGTGTGTGAAATTGGCTTTTCAGCCTGATCAGTTTTGTTTCATTATTACCCTGCGCTCTCTGTCTGTTGTTGTATCCATCTGTTGCCTCTTCTCTTTTACTTGATTGTAAGTTGCCCAGGGCAAAGACGATCATTTTATTATGTATTTGTACAGCACATAGCATAGGAGAGTCCTAATCTATGATTGGGGATCTCACACAGAGCCACAATATAAAAAACTCAAACAAACAAACAAACAAAGCAGACATTGCTCTAAGAAATGAGAAGTATGTGTGGAATGGGAACTAAATTACCTATTCTCATCTGAAGTCATGCCCCTAGAGCAGAAATCTTAATTCTTAACAAGCTAGTATAATTGGTTATCTTTTATATCTGGATATGAAGAAAAATGTCTTAGTTGATGTAGGATCCAACAGATGATTTTCAGCATGAGATTTATTCCACAAAAAGAAAAACCAAATTCCAAATATCTTTGTACAACCTGGGCCATTTTTCTACCCTCACATACATGCCATGATTCCACTGAAATCCAAGAGAGTAGCATATACGTGTCTCAGGATAGCATCTGACTCCTATATATGCAGAATCTTTCCAAGATTTTAAAAGATTATTGATAAAATTCTGGTAGTATCTAGCAGATTGAAGATTTAACCATTTATTTTTTTCACATCTGGATGAATAAGCAGGGGTCTGCCTCAATGAGTCCTGGAATATCAGTACCTTCCAGAGTTTGTTGATTGACATCTCCTTCATTTATGAAAAGCATAGTCTGTTGGGCCAGTAAGTAGCTATAAATATGATTTTTGACCTGTCTCTTTTTAATATTCCTGGCTCCTGGCCACCTGGATTTGAATAAATCAGTCACTGGAAGATTCTACATTTGTTATTTGAATAAACATCTGTTGGTTAAGTTTCCATTATCCCGGGAGTAAGGTCTGGCTGCTCAACCAATCAATTTGGTCATATGGTTTCCTTTGTATGCAAATGCAAATTGCATTCATTAGCTTGTTTCTTTCTCCCTAGCCGTGGGAGAATCCACCCTGCTGCCTGACATAAGTTGGAATGCTCGCTGTCCCTTGATTGCTGCATAACTGAAGACATGTTACTCTCTAAGAGGATTGCTGGGTCTACCATTAGCTTCCTGACAATTGTTTCTTCATCATCACGTACAGAGCTTTTGGTGGTAATCTCAGGAGAAAGTTTAGGCCAGAGATATAGATTCATTTTGTGGAGAAAACCATTCCATTTTCAATTACGTTGGTCAGAGTATAAACTTACGAGTATCTCCCACTCTGAATCTGCCTTTATGACCACTGCTATGTCTACTCTTCCCCACTCTTCTTTCTCCATCTTCCTCCCCCCAACCTCACTTACTCTGTCCCATTTTTGTGTCTCCTTTTTTTATCCTCTGCATTTCCCTCCTGTAGCAGTTCCCAATTTTCCTTCTCTCCTATTCTTCACTTTTACCTCCTTCCCATCCCACTTATTAAAAACAGTCAATAATGAAATAGTTAATATTGACATTTAATTTTTTGTTGTTAGGCTTTGAGTTAACACCCTGAAAAAGAGAAAATTGGGGCAGCACGTTATCGATTATACATCATTCACATGTAGATGACAATATATTATATGAGTATTTGACACCACTGGTCCAGACTTCCCTCATAACAATCCAGTTATCTAAATGTGAAGTTATCCCCTGTGCATAATGCAGTACATGACCTATATACCACTAAAGTCTCACTTAAACCCTATTTTGAGGACATCAGCTGTGCTGGCCCTCTGAGAAAAGCTTTAAGGGCCAGAATTGGCAATTTTCTTATTATACTCTTAGGATTTATTTGGTCATACCTAGAGAGTCTGTACCTTGTGCCAGGCTGTGACTGTTGGCTGTCATAGCAGCAGAGAATCCTGTAGCACCTTATAGACTAACAGACGTTTTGGAGCGTGAGCTTTCGTGGGTGAATACCCACTTCGTCAGACGCAGGTAGTGGATGACGAAGTGGGTATTCACCCACGAAAGCTCACGCTCCAAAACGTTTGTTAGTCTATAAGGTGCTACAGGATTCTCTGCTGCTTTTACAGATCCAGACTAACATGGCTACCCCTCTGATACTGGCTGTCATGTTACTTGTAATATGCTTGCCAGTCTGAGAACTCTCTTGTGATGTACAGAAATAGGACTAAACCTTTGGATGTGAGAAATTCTTTTGCTGCAGACAGTGAGATCTCCTGATATCCTGTGGCTTTTTTCCAGATTTATAATGATGCTGCAGTACTCATGTATCTGAACTGCCAGAATGCCTTCTTATATAAGTCTGCTTTGACTAGGACAATGTCTGAATAATGGAATGTGTGATTTTCCCCTCAAACGAGGCAAAGTTGATAATTCTAAGCTTGAAGAAAAACTTGTTTTATACCTCCTTTTATGAAAAGCTTCTATTAAAAAAAAATCAACTATGGGCCCAACTTTGCAACCGCATCTCCATGGGTGGAGTCCTCACAATGGGATTCTACATGGGCACAGGGGTGTGCCATCTATTAGTTTATCGAAATAATGAACTCTGATCTGAGCCTGAGGGGACAGAAGAGTGCAAATCAATAAAGTGAAATTCAATAAAGACAAGCGCAAAGTACTACACTTAGGAAGGAAAAATCAAATGCACAACTACAAACCAGAGAACAACCAGCTAGGTAGTAATATTGTTGAAAAGGATCTGGGGGTTATATGGGATCATAAACTGAATATGAGTCAGCAATATGATGCAGTTGTGAAAAAGGGGTGTGTTAACAGGTGTGCTGAACATAAAGAACAGGAGGAAACTGTCCTGTTCTACTTGGCACTGGTGAGGCCTCAGCTGGATTACTGTGTCCAGTTCTGAGTGCCACAGTTTAAGAAAGATGTGGACAAACTGGAGAGAGTCCAGAAGAGAGTAATAAAATGATAAAAGGTTTAGAAAACCTTAGCTTTGAGGAAAGGTTAAAAAAACTGGAAATGTTTAGTCTTGAGAAAAGAAGAGAGAGTGTGCGTGTGTAAACCTGATAGTAGTCTTCATATATGTTAAGGGATGTTATAAAGAGGACAGTGGTCAATTGTTCTCCATATCCACTGAAGGTAGGACAAGGAAGAGTTGGCTTAATCTGCAGCAAGGGACATTCACTCCCCACCCCCACCAGGAGGGGGACATGCTGTTTTCACTCCCACTGGCCCACACCACCACTCCGTCCAGAAGGGGGAGAAGCTTCCCCCAGAAAGAAGCTGCCTGCATGGAAGCTGCCTAGCTGCCTCTGGAACTTGGCCTGGAGCGTGAACTGCTGGAGCCGGAGCTGCGTTTTGTTCACAGTTACAAACATTTCGAAGTTACAGATAACCTCCATTCCCGTGAGGTGTCCGTAACTCTGAGGTTCTACTGTAGTTAAGCACAGGAACAGGCTTTCAAGGGAGGTTGTGGAATCCCTGTCATTGGAGGTTTCTAAGAACAGATTTGACACACATCTGTCATGGATGGTATAGGAATACTTGGTCCTGCCTTAGCACAGGATTCTGGACTAGATGACCTCTTGAAGTCTCATCCAGCCTTACATTTCTCTGATTTTACCTCTTCTAAAGAAGAACAATGATATTTCCATTTATATTTAAATGAATTTCTTCTTCTGTGGTAAAGGAGGGACTGTAAACAAGCAATTCCTGTACGTTCAGTCTCCCTCATTCCTTTTATAGTTAAATATTTACTTTCTGGAGTTCCTTGGAGGAAGAACTGTATCTGAAAATATCTGCAAAAATCAAGTCAGGAGTTCACATTTCATTTTGGTATTTGAATACATCTGGTCTGAGAAAGCAAGTAGTAGCCTGAAAAAAATGGGTAAGTGCATCTGTATGACGATTGAAGCAAGCCCCTAAGGGACATTTGTGGCCTGTGGTGGAGAGGGATTCTTCTCCATTTGAGGTTCCTCAGATTCATGGCCTAATGTGCTTGTCTGCAGGAAGAGAGCTGGATCCAACTTCAGCTAATGGCTGCTTGTCACAGTTTCAGAGATGCAGCCAACAACTTTGGCTTTTTAGATGGGCCACACATTTCCTGTCATGCACATTAATTTTCTTTCTGGCAATTTTTGTTATGATGGAGAAAAGAACAGTTCAATAACCAGACAATTATCTGAATTCCGAAACTGACTAACCAGACCAAAGCGAAATTAGAACGCCTTACCACCAGCAATGAATTTTGCATGCCAAATTCTTCTTTAAGCACTATGGCCATATGGGCTAAACTGCAACTAAGGCTTATTACCAGCTGGCCTTGTCATCACTTTCACTTAGCCAGGACCTATGCTGTAGAGAAACAGACAGCTGCTAAATAACAAAAAGAATGAGAGGACCTATTATCCCAGCAAATGAATTTTTTCCGACCAAAGAAATTGACATTTTCCTCTATGAAGGAAGCAGCAGAGCACCTCTGTTTCAGGCTAGGAGAATGAGCAAATGGGGAAAATATCACAGTGCAACTAAGTATATCAGATGTGAAGAGTGGTGCCAAACACGTCTCTGTGACGTGGCATGAGGCTGCCATAGATATCTTGAGGAAATCCTTTTCTGACCATATACTAGCTCTTCAAATTAGCTCTACTTTAAACAAGGCCAGGAGGCTGAATGAGTTAAATAGGTTTAAAGGTGGCAAATTCTGCCCTCATTTATAGTCAAAGCCAGCAAAACAGGAGTAGGCGTGTTGCAATCAACAGGTCTACTCATAATTTCAAGGGCTTTGCTGGATCAGAGCTGGAGTCCTCAGCAGTTTGCACGATGGATCCCTTACAGTGATGCTCAGGTGTAACTGTACCTTGGCATACTGACACAATCATAAGACAGACTTCCAGCTATCTTTACTGACATAAAAAGCAGGAAAGGCATTAGGAGGCTGGATTATAGTTTTGGAAGATGATGGTTAACTCTTTAATTGGTCACTGCCATATGCACAGCTATCAGACCTCTGTGTCATTGACCAGACTTCTTTCTCAAAAATGCTTTGACACGAGAGTTCACAGCACGGGAAGAAATAAAGGAGAAACCGAGCCGACTTCTAAACCTCAATTCTTAAAAAGTCTGCTATGGAATGAAACTTTGTCTCCAAAGTAGCCCTGTTCATTAGTTTTTCTACTTTCCTACAGCTTGAAGTAATGATGTGGGAATGTCTAGTGTTGTTCAAGCTGTTTGGATGTACATTTAGTGGAACATTAATATTCATCACTCAGCAGAAATGGGGCCGCTGAGAAAATGTTTAAAAAGATGGATTGAACTAGAATCTGCTTTTATGTATTTAGTATTATTTAAAACATGCTCGTTCACTGTGTACACACAGCAAGAAAATAAAGGGCCCGGGGCAAAGTGGTAGAGACAGCTAGTGGAGATTCCTTGCTGGCAGAGGCATCTCTTATGCCTCCCTCTAGCTGCTAACCCATCATCCCCAGTGTGAGGGAAGGGAGGGGACCTGGTACACAGAGCTCCACTGTTGCCAGTGGTGAAAGTTGGGGAGCATGCGTTGTCGCACTAACTTGTGGAGGGAAGCTGGGCAGCTGAGGATCAGAGAGTTGCAACTGGCTCCCTGTAACCATCATTCTCAGTCAAAGTGGGGAATCAGAGCCAAAAAACTTTGACTCTTACTAAATCAAGGACCTGCTCATGCTCTCATCTAAGTATGATGAGAGTTTTGTGACTGACTTCAGTAGAAGCAGGATCAGGTACTTAGTCATAATCGTCCATTCAAAATTAACAGAAATCACCTCATAATTCCACTCATGCAATAGGCTGAATGTAGAATTGAGACATTAAAATGATAGAATACCAGATTCTGATACTCTTACTCATGGTGATAGTTCTTTATCCCACTGAACCCAATGGAACCACTTATGGAGTAAGGTGCAACTCAGTATGAATAAGCTTATATCAGAATCCGTCCCTTAAAAATTACTCTGGTATCTTTTTAGAAACAGAAAAATTAACAAGAAGAAATCATTGGTAGAATCATCAAATATAATTGCTTTTTACTCCCTTTGTTTCAAGTTTCCCCTCAAAATATCGCTCACAAAGATTTTCCCTGTTACAAGTTGATCAGCCCTTGAATAATCATTAAAATGGTTCAATACTTCAAACACTTTACACTACTTTTATAAGTGAGTAATTTTTCAAATGTGTATAATGTCATTCATTGTGCAGGAGTCATCATATCCTTTGAACTCAATGTATGAAGGATCAGAGCCCCAAAGTGTCCTTTAATTGAACAGTTGCCACATTTACATTACTTACGTAAAATAATTTACCATCGGAATTCTTTTTTCTGTGGTTTATAAATTGAGTAGAAATAATAACTCTTATTAAATGTGGCATATTAGGTCTTACCATGGAGTGGATTTTTATATTTGAAAACATGTTTTTTCATTTCTTATTTATATGGATAAAAGGTTGCCACAAATATTGCTAATTTTGAATGCACTGCTTTTATTTTGCAACAGTAAAACTTGACTCAATACCCATATATCAACAAAAACATTTTTTTAAAAGTAAAATCGGGCAAGCATTTAACTCCTAATGTGTTAAAAGTCCTTTTGGCATTCTGAAGGGAAAATGTTTAAATAATTACAATACAAAATGATGGAAATTTACCGCTGTGTAAGCTTAGTAACAAGTATTTTATTTATTTTTGTAATGTAAGATCAAAAAAGTTTGTGTACACTTAAATAGAAACTGATGTGACAGACTGGAACAAAAATAAGTCTGTCTAGCCCAATCGGTAGATTATTTGCAATTAATTATGTGAGAGTAATATAATTCTGTTCAAATTTGGAATTTCTCTGTGCATTTCGAAAGTCGGATTCTGCAGCATTTACTCATGCGAGTAGCTCGCTTGACTTCAGTGCATTGGTGGGCGGTTGAATTCAACCTCAATAGGACTACTGCTGAGAAAGTCCTCCTGCATGACAATTTAAGGCTCCGACTCAGGAAAGCACTTAAGCACATGTTTAACGTTCAGTACTTTCCTGAACAGGGATGCTTTCCTGAATGAGAGCCTGACCAGTTGGCCAAGCTTGAGTAGATCAGATGAATGAGTTGGTCCAAAGACCAACATCAGAACTTAAAGTTTTATTAATATGGTGCAATGGGTACAGACTGTATACTCTCTCTAGTCTAAATCAGGGATGGCCAACCTGAGCCTAAGAAGGAGCCAGAATTTACCAATGTACATTGCCAAAGAGCCACAGTAATATGTCAGCAGCCCCATATCAGCTGCCCTCTCAGGCCCCACTCCCAGCACCTCCCAACCATATGCAGTTCCCTCCTCCCCGCACCTCCCGATCAGCTGTTTCATGGCATGCAGAAGCGAGGGCATGGCCGCTCAGGGAGGGGGTGGGAAGGGGTGGAGTGGGGGCAGGGCCTGCGGCAGAGCCAGGGGTTGAGCAGTGAGCATCCCCTGGCACATTGGAAAGATGGAGCCTGTAGCTCCAGCCCAAGAGTTGGTGCCTATACAAGGAGCCGCAAATAACCTCTGAAGAGCCACATGGGGCTCTGGAGACACAGGTTAGCCACCCCTAGTCTAAACAATTACTGCAGTCATCACTTGCAAGAATTATTCTCATTTCCCATGGGTCACAGGGTGCTCCATTCACTGTCAATCTGGTGCCTCCTATGGGACTCTGGAGATTAGCTCTTGAGGCCAACGCCCCTGTCCGCGGTTTGCATGCCATTACACTGACTCTGGTCTGGAGCTCTTCTTGCTCCAGGTCCCACAGCATCTCTTTGTGATTTAGCCCTCAGACTAGGTCACTAAGTTCAGTCCATCAACAGTCCTAGTCTTCCCATTCATTGCTCCAGTCCCTAGCAGGGGTTCCCCTCGGTGGCTGGTAGGGGAACCTGGGCCCGACAATTTTACTAGGTTCCAGTCCAGGGACCCTCAGCTCAGCAATTCTGGGCTTTCCTCTCTGCCTTCAATACTCCTTCCCTGGACTACATCCTGCTACTCTGGCTTCCCTTCTCTCTCCAGCTCCAAGAATCCTCTTCCCTCTTTCCAGGGAGTGACTGTTGCCTGCCCTCCTGCAGCCTTGTTCCACAGTCCCATCTGTAGCCATCTACCTGGCTTTATAGGATCCACCTGTTCCTGCACAAATGCACCTGCTTGCAGTCACTGAGTTCTCTGCTCCCTGGCTTCTTCTCCAAGTTCAACCTGGGCAGTTGATTGGCCTACCCAGCCACCTTAACCCTGGTCAGACCTGTGTGGGGTGGACACCTCATCACATAAGCCTCCTGCTCAAAACTCCTATTTGGGGGATGGCACAAGTATCACCTCCTCTGCTTCTCACACAGTTGGGCTCACAGAACAACCCTTTCCTGCTTTGTATCACCCACCATGAGAAGAATTTCCCCTTCTCCTCCATGGTATCTTTCAGTTTTTCCTGCTCTGATTCCAGGTTTTGCACAGCCTCCTGCAAGGCCTGCTCTGCAGCTACCAGCCTCCCCGGCAGCTGCTCCACCTCCTCCAATCAGTCCTCCTGTACCCTCACTCTCAGAGTCTGAGTCTCCACCATCTTATGATTCTTCTCAATGTTTATTCCTGCATGCTCCAGCTTCCTCCCTCCAATTTCACCTCACCTTCTCCCTGTGCCTGATTCATGGCTTTCTCCCCCGACATCTCTGGGCTTCTTACAGGCCCCTTTCTTCTTTCCTTTCTCTGTGTGGGTGATGCCTCTTTATATGGCTCTTCTTCTCACACCCAAACAGGTTTTTTCTCATACCCAACCACTTATTGGGTGGGGCTCCCTGGGTCCTTATCTCAGTCCTTACCTCCTTCTTCCATTTACATAGGGACGTCCCTCTTTAGGTGCCTCTTGTTCCCACAACTGTAACACCTGTGAGGTTAGGTCTCTAGCCTCCCAGCTCTGGCGCGCCTATTCCGTTCCTGGCCCTGCTGCCTTCTTCCCCTTCCCACATGTAGAATCCTGCACAAACATTGCTGTTGACCAGCTACCCTCAACAAATAGTTCTGGAAGTACACCAGGGCTTCCCACAGTCTCTGCTGGTTTTCAGTGATCTGTCCCTATGAGGCATGGATGTGCCCCTGTTGTTTCTCAGCTCCCTTCTGTGGGAGCGACAACTCTGGCATCAGCCCTGAGAGGAGATAACACCTGTACCATAGGCATCTCCATCTTCACTCCCCATGGGGTACCTTCTCAAATACGATCCTTTTCAGCAGGGTTCAACAGCCTTACAGTCTCTCTACCTTCCCTTGTATTGGGGCAACTGTGTGCCAGCACTCTTCACCGCATTATCATGGAGTGCTTCACTCACCTCTGGGTTTTCACCTCTTGCTGGTCACTCCAGTGATTAGCTCTCAAGGCCAATGCCCCCATCTGCGGTTTGCACGCTGTCACGCTAACTCTGGTCTGTAGCTCCTCTTGCTCCAGGACCAGCAGCATCCTCTGTGTGACTTAGCCCTTCAGCTAGGTCACTCAGAGTTCCCCATTCTGGGGTTCAGTCCATCAACAGTCCTAGGTAGTCTTCTCATTCACAGCCCCAGAGCCACTTCCTCAGTGGCTGGTAGGGGAACTCAGGCCCATCCTCTTCTCCGGGTTCCAGTCCAGGGACCCTCAGCTCAACAGTTCTGGATTTTCCTCTCTCTGCCCTCACTATTACTTCCCTGGACTGCTTCCTACTACTCTGGTTTCCCTTCTCTCTCTGGGCGTACCAGCTCCAAGAACCCTCCTCCTCCCTCTTCCCAGGGAGTGACTCCTACTTGCCTTCCTGCAGCCTTGCTCCGCTGCTCCAGTCTGTAGCCCTCTACCTGGCTTTTAGGTCCCACCTGTTCCTGCACTTAGTTCTCTGCTCCCTGGCTCCTCCTGCTCCCCGGGTCAGTCCTGTGCAGGCTAAACACCCCACCACATCATGTAACAATTATGATGTTCTCTTTAGGAAGACATGGCTTATGTATCAGTACCCATTAGGAGTGTGAACATTCTCCTTTCATGGGTTTTTGACAAGAATTAACAGATGTAAATAAGTAAACAACAAGGAATGGCACGGTCAGCTAATGGATGATTGGGCTCAGTACATTTTCCTGCTCAATACAAATAGGGCCAAATTTATTTGGAGTTGAGAGAGTTTCAAAACCAGATTCTTCACAATGTGTAATGTCTTGAACCAAAATAGCCTCTTAATGATTTGTTTTCTCCCATTTAACCACAAAATGCAACACAACTGACAAAGGAACTACTCTTCTCCCAACTATAATAACATGTTATTCAACAGTCATGTAAGCAGGGAAGCAAACCGACTTGTTAGAGATGAAAAAAATGAATTCCTCAGTAAAATGTCCATGAAGCAATCATTTTTCTTGTTCCATTTCCAAGTAGTGAAATATTTCAAGAGGCCCACAGTTTTGCCAGCCTCACTACAGTAACATGCCTATGAAAGGAGTTATGGTTTACTCTAACATGGGTAATTGAAAACATTATCCAGAAAAACATATGAAAATTACGAACGGAAGTTCACTGCAGGGCATTCACTTCATAGCAGAACAAACAATTTAACATTCTCTGCCCATTTGAGGGTAAATTCCTTATGATCCAATGCTTGTAAGTGGCACCAATAGCCTTGCTGGTAAATTCACTAAACATTAATATTCAGCTGTATCTGTCAGCTTTGGGTTCTGAAGGGCATTATGTTATAGTTCAGTGGATGGCTCCACTCTTATGTAACAGAACCGGGGCTGGATTCTGGCACAGACTTATAACTAGACGACTGTACTAAAACCATACACTGAAAGTATGCTATGATGAACGCACAGATCCGAAGACACGTTTGCTTCTTATAGATGTATATATAAGAAGGAAAAACAAAACAAATGTTAGAGGTGAGCCTGAAAGAAAACCAGAGATCCCAACTCCCCCGGTCTTTCAGGAAGTACGCATCAGAATAAATTCTTAACTTCATGCTGGTTACTATTTCTATAATTGGCTGAATCAAAACCCTGGAACTGAACACTCCCCATCTTTGGCAAAGTTAATATCCGCGCTTTGTGATTCAAACCCAAATCTAATTTTTGTGTGGGAAGTTCTGGGGAAAAACAAAAACAAACCAATCTTATGGGCAACTCCACTTCTTTTCAAAGCCAAATTACAGAGTTTTCAACAAAAAGAAATACAGGTACTAACTTGCTAGTAAAGTTCAATGATAAATCACAGCCACTCCCTGAAGAGGTAAGTGATGGCACATTTGTAAACAGCATAAATATTGTATCTAGATGAAACATTTTTGAATGCTTTCACTGCCAGCGAAGTGTTCTTTGTTCAGTGACTGTAACACAGTTTTGGTTATGTACTCTTCATTTGAATAAGGGTTTTTGGATAAGATCCCTATTTTGTAAGCAAACAGTTGTGAAACAAGTTTTTGTTTTTAATGCTAACCACCACCATTCGATTAAGCAACCACTTCTAGTCTCTCTCATTCCTCATCACAGCAGACTGTAAAGCTGAACAAGGTGGCAATTTCATAGGGGAAGAGACTGAATTAACAGATATGTGAAAGCAGCAGAACATGCTTCCATGGGCTTTGGATCAGTCCCAAGAGGGTCTCAACATTACAAGACACCTGTTGACTAACAGCTATGATACCGCTTTGGACATTTGTTTATGGGATACTATACAAGTTTATTTTGGGTAGCATGTACAATCTGTATCCAAGATGCTTTGCAGAATTAGATGCAGAACTAAATGGGACAGAAATTAAAATGCATCTCATCTATAAAATTAACCTTTAAAAAGGGTCACTGGTACAGAAGATTTTTCAAGCCTTGGTAATGCATGTGTGCAAGGTGTTAAAGTTGCATATTCAGCCTTAAGGTTTAGATCTCTTGGCTTGTGAAAGCAACATTAATACTCCATTAATGTACATATTTGCATTTCATTTCCTTTTTTTGTTTTAAAGACAAAGAGGGAGAACCAAAAATATTTATTTTTATTTACCCGAACCTCATACTTTTAGTCATTTAGGGTCACCTCATCCCATCAGATCCTTTTAATGGGAGAGATGAACGAAATTTCATTGGGCCAAAACTTGTCAGAAGAAAAGAACGTTTGCTCAAAGCCCTAGAAA
The DNA here is from genome assembly GCF_003597395.2 of Chelonoidis abingdonii. Classification (NCBI taxonomy): domain Eukaryota; kingdom Metazoa; phylum Chordata; order Testudines; family Testudinidae; genus Chelonoidis; species Chelonoidis abingdonii. The sequence continues at coordinate 175,975,872 of NC_133770.1, read as the reverse complement.
ACCACCCGTGGGACTGGAATTTCATGGCTGCTGGGGTTGTTGTTCTTGTCATAAAGGAGGCATAGATAAGAAAAGGGGTGTGATGACAGTGCAGAAATACTTTCCAAAGCATCACTCACTGGAGTTTCCCGGAATAAATTAATGGTGATGCTACCACTCCCTCTTAGAAAACTTCAAGGCTGCTCTAAATGGAATGAACTTGGTTCAGGAATGGAGGGTAAGACTGCTTGCAGGATGGCTCATGAGGGGGACATTTATCTGTGGATATTGCAAAGGATCTGAAATCCTTTGGGAATACTCCAGCCCTTCAAAATACCTCAGAACATACTCATGGATCTTGCAACATTATCAGCACGAACTTACCTAAGAAACTACCATACGGTACTTGTGTCTGTTAATGCCACAGAGGGGCCTATTCTCCCCAGACCTGCCCACTGTCTCCCCTGAACTGCATAGACCCCTTTGAAGGGCTTAAATGAGGCCTGGGGGAATGCTGCTGCAAAGGTGGCAGTCCCCATTCCCATTTCCAGAGTTGGAATCTACAAGATCATCACACCCTCTGTTTGCAGAAGCAGCAGATGTTGTAATACTAAATTATTTTTAAAGCTCAATCAAGCATGATTGTCTCTTCAGACACAACTCATAGGCTAAGGCCCCAATTCTGCCAACCCTTATGTGCACGAGGAACTTTACTCTTGTGTTCCCATGCATAGGTGCTCACAGTTTTGGGTCTCAGGCGAGAAGTTTGAAAGTACAGTCCCTTTTTGAGTTATCCCCAAGGAAAAAGAAAAAATGGACAGTTCTGTACTGAACTGTGAAGAAACATGAAGGGGTTTTGTCCTATCCAGGTATAAACCCAACACTTAAACACTGACAGCTTGGAGTCTTCACTTGTGCTTGTGAGTATACAGCTTTTGGAAGAAAACTGGCAGGTACATAGACTGATTTAGGTGGAAGTCAGATACCACTTTTGAGAGAAACTTAAGATGTGGTCTATGCTTTAACTTGTTCCTGTTGAAAACTGTGTAAGCTGGCTCAATGACCAGTGCATTCGGTTCTCTCATCCTCCTAGCAGAGGTGATGGCAACTAAGAAAGTTACCTTCAATGACAGGTATAGAAGTGAGCATAAAGCTAAAGGCTTGAAAGGATGCTCTATAAGAGAAGATAAAACAAAATTCAAATCCCAAGAAGGTCCTTGATAGGTGGAAACAATCTATTAAGATCTCTCAGGAGTGATTGGATAGGGTAAGTGAAAACAGTTTTATTTTTTATGCAAGGGTAAAATGCCAAGGTGTCAGCCAGATTAGCCTTAATGGAGATGAGGGTTAGACCTGACTTTTTAAGGTGCAAGAGATAGTCTGGAATTCTTTGGATCTTAGTCTGAGTCAAGGATACATTATGGAAGGCCATCCAGATGGAAAAACACTTCCACTCAGGTAAGGTGTTCTTGTGGAAGGTTTCCTGCTGTTAAGGACAACATTCTGGACTGTCGCTAAGCAATGTGCCTCTTCTGCATTCAACTACTGATGATCCATGCTGTGAGATTCAGCACATAAGGATGTGGGTGCAGCACCCATGGCTCTGCTTTACAAGGCCTCTGGTTATTGCAGTGACAAAGGTTCTCAAGCGGACAGTGTGTGGCGATTTAAATACGGAGCCTGTCTGGGCCAGGCTGTAGCTATAAGGATCATTCTTCCATGATCTTGCTTGAGCTTGAGAATGACCCGGGCATCTGGGGTACTGGAAGGTATGCACAGGGCAGGTTCTTGTCCCACGGAAACAGGAAAGCATCTGATATTCATCCAATGCTTTGATTGGCCCTGGAATAGAATCAGGAACCCTTTCTGTTCTGTCCACTCATGAACAGATTCACAGATGCAAAACTTCCTATGCAGAATACTCAAGAGAGAATGTTTTTATTGACAAACCATTCATGGCTCAGTTGAAAGATCTAAGCAGATCATCTGCCAAGACATTTTGAACCTCTGGCAAATAAGAGGCCTTGAATGTGTCTGAGCTTTGAAGGCACCAATTCCACAACATGACTGCCTCCCTATAGGACTGTCTGATCTAGCTTGCTTGTTCACATAAAACACTGTACTGGTGTTGTGAGTAAGTATCTGGACAGTCTTGCCCTGAATGTGAGATAGGAAGTCATGACATGCATGAAATATCATTCACAATTCAAGTATATTTATGAAGCCTGGCCTTATGAGCAGTCCACAATTCTGAGCCTAAAGGTTACCAAGAGGCACTCCCTACCCCACAGCTGAGGTGCCCTGGATGAGAGAGGGAGAAAAGGGAACTCCCCTGCCCACATTGTCCCCGCTCATCCACCAGTCCAGCAAGGATGACACGCTGTCTGGGATGCATACCATCTTGTCTAGATGGTGAAATGGAGGAGAATAGACTGATTTGAGCCATGCCCCCAGTGCTCTGAGGTGCAGCCTGACGTGAGGGGTCACTATCGTGATGTTGATTCCCACCTCATATTGGCCCATGATGCCAACTTTCATTGCCCACTAGTGACATTTTCAAAACGCACTTTCATGCTTCCCCGAGGTTTCTCCTCATTCTTGGAAGTAGCTCCATATAAATATCTGCAAAGCCGCTTCCTTCATATCCATTTTCAAAACTCTCCTTTGCCACGATGCCTAACTGCCTATGTAGCTGGCCTACTTGCTTTTCATGCTGACCAACATTGTCTCATTGTTTCCTTGTGCTCTCTGTCTTCCTGTATTCACTTGTTACCTCTCGCCTTATACAGCAGAACCTCAGAATTACTAACACCTTGGGAATGGAGATTGTTCATAACTCTGAACAAAAACAGTTTTGTGGCTGTTTATGGCTGTTCTTTCACAAGTTTACAACTGAACATCGACTTAATACAGCCTTGAAATTTTACTATGCAGAAGAAAAATGCTGCTTTTAACCATCTTAATTTAAATGAAACAAGCACAGAAATAGTTTTCTTACCTTGCAAATCTTTTACATTTAACACTGTATTTACTTTTATTTTCCATTCTGCTGCTGCCTGATTGCATACTTCAGGCTCCAAAGGAGGTGTGTGGTTGACCAGCCAGTTCGTAAATCTGATACTTATAACTCTGAGGTTCTACAGTACTTAGATTTTTGTGGGGCCGAGAACAACTTTTTCTTGTATTCATACAGCACCTAGTACAACTGGGTCCTGGTCCACGACTGGGATTCCCAGGAACTACCACAATAGAAATGAATAAACAACAACAAAACAAATGCTACAGAGTAGGCCCAGGGATAGGAATATTCATATGAGTAAAGTTATCTTCTTGTACAGGATCAGACACACAGGCTGTAAAACTGAATGAGATTGGAATTACATTTTATCATCGTTCACAGTAAATTATTTCTCTGTTCCCCGAAAACATGGCTTAGACCTCATCAGTGTTTCACAGACTGTAACAACTCTCTAGGGAGCATAAGAGGAATCCATATTAAATACTTGGAAGTTTAAAAAGCTTTGCTCATTCCTTTCCAAACTGCACTCTCGGTGGGAGGGTCCATTCTGCACACAACCCTGCCTTTTAACAATGCACATAGCAAAGAGACCACCAATATTACATGGTCATTGGCATGGCCAAGCCTTCCACGTACTGTGACCTCAGAACCCCAGCAGTCCTGGGGGGAAAAATGAAAGAGAATGTGGTGACGGGGAGGGAGGCGGAGAGAGACAATGAAGCAATGGAGAAGAGGCAGCAAGGGGAGAACTACATATTTTTGGTATCACAAAAGAAGTTTATATAAACTATAGAAGACTTTGTGAGAAAGTAAAAGAGGTAATTGTTCACATTCCAAACATTTTGATATATAAACTGTGCAAACATCACCCATGAATAGCCCAGCTGTTAACAATTTTTTTTTCAAGATAATAATCAAGCTTCATGCCAAGTAACATTTTTCTAAGCAAATGATATTTTGAAATGCTGGTCAAAACATAGCTGTGACATAATACATTTTTAAAAGAGAGAGAGACTCCGTAAAGCTCACAGTCTGATTTGAAAGAAGACCCAGTTTATACCCCAATTAGGAAGAAAGCTCTTTCAGGCTTTCACTGCAGCGGAATTCTCAGAGAGACTCCCAAAAAAGCCAGTTCAGCACGCACATCTGTTTCCAGTGTGATGTTGGTATGCAAACTATTGTCTATTGGAAGTGTGTTGTGGTAACGTTTGCCAGGGTTAAAGACTGGGTCAATTTGATCAAGAAGCTAAAATTAGCTTCTGTGTGTTTTCCTGAAAAGAAAAAAAAATACTGTAAAGCTCTTTGTTTTCTTTCAAGTCCTGTTCTCAGATTTCTGTTTCTGCTGTGTAAACTACCATGAAATACACAGCTCTGAAAACCTGCCTCCTGCTCACTCATTCTTCTTAATGAAGTGATACAATAAGCAATGGGAATTAGGCCTATGGAAAACCAAATATTCTAACTTAAGCCACATTTTATTTATCAGAGAAATATTTATTATCAGTGTAAAACTCCTTAAATCATTCATTTAAAATTCCCAAAGCAAGGAAGCTTTACAAGAGGATGGCTTGTGGAAACTGAAACAAACTAATTCTATCTTTATATTTATGGCAACCTTGAAATTGCCATGGGTTGTGTGTTTCATAACCATATGCACCTTTAACTATTCATAATTTATACTCCCATGCAGCTATATATTTCTTTTGTACTTATTTTCATAACTGATAAGACTTTAAAGTTATTCTTTGAACTTTAAAACAGTAAAATCATAAAGAGGAACATTTTAAAAGTTAACTAAGGAAACATCTATACTAAGCTCTGATAACACTGCACTTACATGATATTATGATATTGAAACTATTGGAAGACAGAAGTAAAACATTAAAAATGAACAAAATCTTCAACTGGAGTAAATTGACATAGATCCATTGGCTTCAATTTACAATTAACATTGATTTACACAGGCTGAGAATTCAGCCCAATATGTGGAATTTGAAAAAAATACAGCACCAAATGAAAACACAAAGAATAAAAATCTTTACAGATTTTGCTTATATAAATCCTTTAAAGAAAACCTCTGCTATGAAAGTAAAATATATTTTTAACACACTAATAGCAAAAATAGGTTTATAGGACAAAGATACAATACAGAAGAGAACATTAAGATTGCAATGAATGTAAGCCTAGGCCCTGATCCTGCAAGCACTTATGCTTCTTGTGCATGAGTAGTCCCATCGACATCAATGGGACTATTTACATAAGTGTTTGCAGGTTCAGGGCCTCAATGCACAGAGCATAAAAGGTACAGAAGTAAGTACTGTAGATGCTTATTTCCTTTGGTGGAAATTCTATAACTTCCAGACAAAAACTTTATTCATGCGTTTCTAAGAATAATTGCTCATTAAACGGAATTTAATTTCGGTGATTCTGATGGCCACAAAGGCACAGTATAATCAGCCTTACATCATCAGAATCACTCACTCATCTGGAAAACAAAGAAATATATCTGGAAATGTCTTTCACTTTAGCTGCATTGATATAGAGCAGCCTCACCTCAGGTCTATTTCTTTTACATGGATTTTCTTCTGTCCACAGAAATCTTGCTCTTCTACCAATTGTTGTCTACTTTTTTTTTTTTTTTTTAAAGATTACAAATCAACAGGTTTTCATAGGACATTTTGAAATGACACATCTCTTCTTGTACAAAACTATTTTAAAAAATCCTTTCTTTGTTTGAATTTACGAGCTTGACAACTAGTATCTGCCAAGTTCGGAGAAATTATCAGGGGATTTTGCCCAATGTTCAATGCAAGCTATGGGACCCACTGAACATAATGGATGCTTTGTCATACATTTAAATTAAAGCAGGACTGTACTCATGAAGCAGAACAGAGGTCTTTTTGATTTCCAAATCCTCAGTATGGATTCAGATTTTTGTCTGTCATTGTTTCTACACTAAATGTACGCGTTGCCTAGTGTTTTCATTGGTATAAATGCAGACCTGTCAACACAAAAGATCTTCGCTAAAGTACAATGTTTACACGGCCCATGAAAAAGTGTAGGAACCTTGTTTGAACATGTCATTGGAGGATAAACAAAGTTTAATAGCTTAGAAAGTCACATTCACGTCTTCTAGCTTTTCAGACTGATACCTTACCAGTGTCTAAATCATGTCAGGGGGGACATTTACCAGTTAGGTTACCCACATCATTCTTGGACAGATATACATGTAATATAAATTGGATATCTTTTAAAAATGACCTGTTCTGATCCTATTGAAGACAATGGCAAAACTCCTAATGACAGCAGTGAGGGCCTGCCTAGACCCTAATATTGTTCCTCTTATTATTCAGGAAGAGCAAATTCTTTTTTATTTTAATAAATACACTTTTTATTCAGTTAAACTAGTTTTCATAGAAATATTATTTCCTATCTAGAAAGGCAAGAAGAAACATAAGCAATAAATAGCAGCAGTGCATATTTTATAGTATAATTTCTTTTATTCCTTAAATAATTTTTACTCTCTTTGGGCCTGATCATGCAAACTGTTACTTACGTAAGTAGTCACAGTGAAACTAAAAGGACTATTTGCTAGATTAAGGGTTGCAGAATCTGGTTCTAAATAAATCATTTCTTCCATGCATGGATCTCTCTCGGACAACCTGCACCACTAATTATAGATAGGGCAAGTATGTTTTTGGGAATCAGAAATACAGAAATTCTTTGCCTCCCTGGGAATATTCAGCATAAACATCATGTTTTAAGACAAGCACACATCATCTAGAAAAGTTTGGGGAATTTTGAACTTTATTTAAGTACTGAACCTAACATACCCATGAATGAATATCTGGGAAAGCAGGAATACATCTCAACTAGGTCCTTCAATCAAGGTATGTTTCAAGCAATAACTGATCCTTATTTCTCCTTTCCATTCCTATCATCTAGGGGTCTGGATCCAGGAGAGAAAAAACAAACAAACGGTGACCTTTGAAGCTGGATACTCCAGAGAAGTCCAATTTTATATAGGTAAGAGAAGAGTGCCACATGGATGAAAAACAGAAAATCTAGAGCAGTTCCTCCAAAACAAGTTATGGAGTAACTCAGGAGGCTGGGGTAGTCATCTCATGAACTTTAAAGCTTTATGTGGTGACTGGGAAGTGGGCAATAGGTACTGGGTACTGGCAGAGCATTTAGCGTGGACATTCTGTAGCTGCTAGCAAGATAGTAAATATCCCCAGGATACATAACAATGTCTACAACTGTGCAGTCAAAGGAACTCAAGGAGCTTCCATGGGCCTGAAGTCAAGGAGTTGGCTTTCAAGTGCCTGCTGATTATATGATATATTGCATATCTATATGAAGGAATATGCCGAATCACCCTTAATTCCAAAATTAATTAGCAATGATTTTTATTGTGACTCTAAGGGCCAGATTTCCAGCACCAACCTTCAAACTTGCATGCACCTATCAGGTAGTTGGATATGCAAGAGTTACCATTTGCAATTGTAATTTTTGTACCAACAGGAATGGAAACAAGGGTGGTGCCCCAAAGATGCACTTGTGTTATATATCAAGCACGTTTCCCACCCCCTTCCTACATTTTCAACACATACCTGTGTCACTCAAACATCGGCCAGTTATTCCTACCTATCCAGCTGCATGTGTAGATCATGGCACCATAATATGTTATTTTTACAATACCCAGTCATGAAAGTAACTTTAATAAACAATCTGTAAAAGTATCAAGTTAATGCACCTCTTTAATACATCTAATCCTTATGGACAAGATTATGTCTCTATTACTCAGATTTACTAGTACCTTATTCCAGAAACAGCCCCACTGAAATTAAGGCACTATTCACTGCATGTAAGATGACCAGATTTTGGTTCTAAAATGACCAGACTATTAAAGATAGCATTTTAGTTGTATTTATTGGCTCATATGTGTATATTAGTGAGAGAAATTGTGTGTGTGCTAAGTTAGGTCTCTGTATTTAGGAAAACCCAAACACTTAAGGCCCTGGAGGCAAAGGTTAATGTTAGATTTACTAAGTGAGCTGCCTCTGCAATATATCTACTTGACAGGCCTCACAGAAAAACTTTTCTATTAAGAAAATATTACATGTTAAAAAAAATTGTTTTATTGCTTTTAATCTTGATTGATACCATTCAACATACAGTGATCCAGTAACATGCTACAGCAAAATAAGGAAGGTCATCTTCAGCTATTGAAGACTGTTAGCAGTTATGACTGAGGCTACTATCAGCTCCTTTGGACTAGTCTCTCTGGATACTTGGTACAAAGGAAGGAAAATTGCCAGTGCCACTGTGCCTCTGCCCAGGTCATCCTGCAGCTGAACATACAAACAGCTATGCCATGAGAAGGAACACACTGGAAGAAGGGATAGAGTGGCTTGAGCCTACACATACATTAATCACCAGGGGAAGAGGACAAATGCAGTCTCATGCTGGATTTCACGATCAATGCTGCTAGTGAGGTTGACTCCTCTGAGAAGGGGAGGTATCAGAATAATATTAGAAGCATCATATATCCTCCCTTCCTTGGGTATGGAAAGCTCATCTAGGAGGTGTCAGGATAAAACATGAGAACTGCAGTTGTACTTAGAGACAACAAGGAGTGATTCACTATTTCATGGCACAAGTGGAGGAGGAGGCTGCAATAAAAACTTTTACAAGGTGAGATCTAAACCCTGAATGCAGCACAAGGTTACAAAGCCTTTTTTGTCTTTTCTCCTTTTTTCTCCTGAGGGAGCAGAGGATGTTGTAATTAAACTGTAAATTACTTAAAATAAAAAGAGACATATGCTTATGTTCATGAAAAATAAAAAAACTTTATGAAACACACACACACACTTTTTGACCTGTTTTCTTCAGCAAAGGTCTAATATTAAAAAATGAAACACATGCTGCAAAAATATTATGGACATCTTAATTATTAAAGAACACACACATCTGTGGGAAGAAGATGAACTTATTACTAACCTGAAGAAACTAAATATATTAAGTAAGTAAATCAATGTGCTTTCATCGGCTGGATATTTCCTAGGAAAAAAAATCTCTAAAATATGTTTTCTCATAAAAATGTGTTTTATTAATTCATAAAACAATTAGGCTAATTTATTAATTCTTTAAAAAATAAAGTCTTAAATTTCATTATATGATCTGGTGCAAAGTTTTGGACGATATTAATGATGAAAAGATTCTTTACTCAAAGAATCATACAAATTGAATTGATAAGAGCAGAAATATATGAAGGGTAATAATGTTTGATGAACCAATAATGATATTAAAGATTTAAATGACATCAGTAAATTTTAATTTCTCCAACAGAACTCTTGAATTGCTTTAGGTATAGTCTACCAATTATTTTCTTCCCATATTGCAAAGCTTTCACAGCCACAAAATAAAACAAGTTACATTATCTACGTCTTTTAATTCCATTCTGCAGAACAGAAACAGACCCATAGTGTAATATTCCCCTTAGTAACTACGCTGAGGATTCTAGAGTGGAATGGGAGGATAATATTTAATATCAGAGGCACCATGATAGTCTATTCAAATTTGGATCTCTCCCCCTCACTTTTTAAAAATGTGTGACAAATATATAGAGTCTCCTCAAATTACTGTCCTCTATTAATAAAGCTACCATGCACATGGTAACATTTCTATTCATTCAGAAATTAAGTAATTTTATGAAGGGTCAATTAGCAATAATCAATACAAAATGTCAGATTGTAAATATTATAAAACCACATACCACCTCAAGTGATAGAATAAAACAGTTAATTTCTGCCCTCAGATAAATACAGGAAACAGAGAGAGCTAAAAAGCCTACTATAGCAGATGAGCTTGTCCACTCCTCTCTTTGCAAAAGCAGGATTATTCCCTATACTGTCCAGTGTAGTCTTATGGTGGGATTTTTCAAATGAGTCTGAGTGACTGTGCACCTAACTCACTTATGAAAATCACAAGCTTAAAATGTTCTGCAATTATCTTTGGAAACTCTGTGGCAGCTAGAAACATCTCACTGATAGGAAGACTGTCCCGATTTTAAACCTGTTTTCTCCTAATTTCTCCCCACTATTCAGAAAAGCATCTAAATAGTCTCTCTTTCTTGGGTCAAAATTCTACCTTTCCAGTTATAAGGCATACTGAAGGAAGCTGTGGTGGAAGGGGAGGGTAGAGCTGAGACATCATATAGTACAACAAGAAAGAATGGTTCAAGAGGGTGAGAGGTTAACATGTTCTACATAAGTGTTTCTCAACTTTTTTGAGAAACCAGGGACTGGTTTGCTGCCTTCCTAAATTGTGTCAGGGAGCTCTCAGGGAGTGGCACCGGTCTGTGGACTGGCTGTTGAGAATCACTGTTCTACAGTGTTGTCCATGCTTCCAGGAAAACCATCCGCATCTCCTTTGGGCCTTAGGCTCACAAGCACGTTAGCCAGATCCCCCTCAGAATACTTAAAGGGTTACCACATCTGTTTTCTGCCCTACTATTGTATGGATGTAATAGATAACTCACACACTCTTTTTTCCCCAACCGCACATTCATAAAAAGAGACAGAATCTTGCCTTTGGGATTTGTGCTCTTTAGACATACCGCCTGTTTATCAATGCTTAACCAAACTATAAATATTTAGGCCAAAATTTTCAGACTTAGATGTCTTGCGTTAGGCATCTAAATCCATATTAGTACTAAAAAAAAGGTCCAGATATTTATATTACATCTCTCTTTTACTCCCCCAAGCCAACATTTAGTTCTTTAACACTATTTATTCTCATCTTTTTCAGGAAAGCTCCAAAATTCTGTTTGTGCATCAGGATAACTTGCTGCTTCTTTATTTTTGGTACGTTTCTTGCCTTCTGATCACTGGTCTCCTTGGGTTCCTCTACCCTGCACAGGGCAGAACAACTTTTGTGGGTTTTAAGGCTGAATAACTAGCTACATCAGGGTTTCTCAAACAGGGGTCGCCGCTTGTGTAGGAAAAGCCCCTGGTGGGCTGGGCCAGTTTGTTTACCTTCCCCGTCCGCAGGTCCGGCTGACTGAGGCTCCCACTGGCCATGGATCGCTGCTCTGGGCTAACAGGAACTGCTGGAAGCGGCGCGGGCCAAGGGACTTACTGGCCGCAACTTCCAGCAGCTCCCACTGGCCTGCAGTGGCAAACTGCGGCCAGTGGGAGCCGTGATCAGCCAGACCTGCGGACGGGGCAGGTGAACACACCAGCCTGGCCCACCAGGGGCTTTCCCTACACAAGCGGTGACCCGTTTGAGAAACCCTGAACTACATGATTCCCTTCTACTCTTCCTACAGCTTCTGCTTCTCCTTGATATCACATTTCTCTTTCTTTCTTCATTTAACATCTCCATCCCATCTGAAATCTCAATCTACCATATAACCTGTCTCATGATCATTCTTTTGGTATCTGTTTAGTTTGGCTTCTTTTGTGGCCTTCACTGACAATTACTGTTCACGTCTCTGTACTGTTTCCTGTGGAACACGAAGCAGTTTGCACTGTGTACATTTGTAGCCCTTATGATCTTCATTCCCATAAAACTGCCTTGGAATCTCAATAACCATCTCTGAAAACAATAGTTGTTTCTTGTTCAAACCTCCCATTCAGATCAAACTTTGTTTAAATTAAATTTTTATTCTCTTATCCCATTGCCACCTCCATTCTCAGTTTCCCTCTCAGAGCTTGTTAACTGTTGGCACAATTAAATGCTTTTAGTAATAACATTCTTACCTTTTCAAATTGACATTTTATGTGACCCTTGACCTAGTAGGGGAAGCAGGGTAAAATGTAAAGATCTGGCTTTTGATTTCAGGTTTATAAGTCTTAACAGTCTTGATTCAGTGGAGAATTCTGTACTTTTGGTAGTTTTGCCTCTGTTGTCTTACAGCCCAAAATTGGTTGGAGTGAATTCCATACACCCAGATGCAACTCCTAAAGTCTTTACTCTGTTTTGATTCAGGTCATTTTCAGGAAAACATTCTCACTGAAGCTAATGGAAGTTATGTTTGAGGAAGGCCTGAGCTGAAACTAAATAAAGACTTCAAGATTTGGCTTCAATTGGCAGAAGGCAGTAGACAGTTTTATAACTATTTTTTAAATATATAAAACAAAACGTCCTTTTAAAAAAATGTACAGCATATCTCCTTGATTCAGATTGTTCTTTTCTAACTTTCAGGATATTGTTCCTAAAGAAACTTAATAGAGATCTGAGAAGCATTCTTTAGCAAAAGCCTGGGGTGTAAATGGCAGAACATTTTCAGTAGAAGGCTTTCACCTAATAACCCTTTTCTTCACCAAGTTTACTATGGCTAAGTTATATCATGAAAGATAAGCAAAGGACTGGCACATGTGACAATTCTGACGTGTCCCTAAGAGCCTTTTGCACAGATCCACATCCTAAAGAGATACTGCAGTGAGGTATGCAGGGTAGCAACTTTGTGGAAATTCTCTTCAAACAAAAACAATCATATGAGAAAGACCAAGAACAGTTTTCACTCAGTGTCCCTAATCTGCAAACAGAGCTGTAGGAAAACAGAAGGGAGTTTGAAGAGGTTCCTCTACAAATATATCCTCCCATATAAAATGTTGCGCCTTTTCCCATTTTTATAGATTATTGATCACCAACACTGTGTTCTGGCCAATGGGGCCTCAACTGAGTCCATTTATTCTGTCAATACCACTCCTAGAACAGATAAGGGGTCACTGGAAAGTGCAATGTAAAGTAATGCCTCCTCCCCCAGGACCTATGCACAGTGGTTCCATGGTATTCTCATGACCTGTATGGAAGTCGGAAAGGACAAGGTCCAAGACACTAACCTGATCCCTGTATGGTACAGTGCTGTACTAATAAAGGACAGCTCAGCCACCTCTGAATTTCAATGACTATTTAAATATGAACAAGATTTGTAAATAAACATTTAAAGTTAGAAATTAACCCCTTATGCTAATCAGTTTATCAAGTAATAAACAGAAGAGTGTGCCCTTTTCATTCTATCAGGAACAGACCTATTGGAGAGTTTAGATGCATACAGAAACTATAAACAAATTTGCCACCAAACCCGTTCCACCTTTTAAACACAAACAAAATACCTCACCCTGGTATTACAGGACATGCCCATGAAGGAATATACACTTGGGGAGGAGGGAGACTTGGGGAGGGAGTCATTAAACTAGTTGTATAAACTCATGTTTTTTCACTGATCTTTGTAAATTTTACCTTCTTCTCCTATAAATTTCTATTGGCTCCACTTGTAAACCACTCATTCCCACTGCAGCCAAGCATTAATTCAAAATGGAAGACACCTGAATTACATAAATCTCCAACACAAAGTAACATTTTCTGTGCAAAGTAAAAGCTGTCATGAAAAAGGTAATGAAGAAGAATAGCTCACACAGAGGGCTCTAATGATATCCAGCTGCTACTATATGTTACTTGCTGATAAGACTTTGTTTTAACTTTACAATAGAGAAAGTTTGGGAAAGGTTAAAAATCCAAATACAGGAAGTAAAACTCTTTATACTTCATCGGTTAGATTTCCTCTTGAATAGCATTTATTTTGTTACATAATTGAGGTTTTCTAAAAGAATGCTTATTTATGTACATTCTTTAAAAAAAATAAAAGGAGAGAGAACACTTTAAGTTGTGTTTTTTAAAGAAGAGTTTTAGGAAGACTTTTTCTTTGCTGGGAGATTTAAAGGAAAGTATTATGGAAAATGAAGTAGCATTAGGACTCCATGAGAATTAAGAAATATTCATAGTGCATGTCACATTCATAGTTGGACAATCTCAAAGAGCACATAAGCACTGAGCCTGCAATCCTCACTCATAAAACACTCATTTAATTCCTTCTGAGTCAGAATGACAGAACTGTGTAAATTAACTGTTGTTTATTATGATTATTATTTTTAACTCTTAATGAAACAGCCACTTAGATGTTAGTCAATGACACTTTAAAATTATGCCTCAGTAGATCCCAGTGGTTATGTAACTGTAACATAATATTGTGTGTGTGTTTGTTTTAAACAGATCTGGAAAATGAGGCAGGGTGAGTTTAAAAGAGAACATACAGGACAAACCTGTACAGAATTTAAGTTTTAGCAGATTAAACATTTCTCTGCAATTTTTGCAGTGCAAACATCACAACAGGATCCCAGTGCATAAGAACCAACGTGATATTGATTAGAAACAAAAGCAAAACTGACTCAACTACTTTCATTTCCAAGTGGAGAGAACATTTTAAAAAAAATGAACATAACAAAGAGTGAAACTCCTTCAAAAAGAATTTTTGCTTTAATATTCCAATGTGGTATTTTTGTTTGTATCACAGATAATTAGTTTTTCTAAGATATATACACATTTATACATATATATGTATATGTATTTATAACCTGATACAGTCCCTTTCAAATTTACAATGGTAAATAAACAGCACAAATTATAAATCTATAGATAGATAGATATAACATATATTGGTAATTTATTACTGAAGAAACGCGGGCCATATAAGTACCTAGATAACGGGTTGTAAGTCGAAAAGATATGAGCTGATATGTACTACTATAACACAGCAAGAGCATTTCTTCTTCCCTTGCCATGCACACATAATTTCTCATTAGGAGTTAACTAGGTACACTAAGGGGAGAGCAGACCCCAAAGGAACAAAAACAAGCCACAGTCTGAAGAAATTAAGCTTTATCCAGGATACAAACTACTTGATACATTGTGACCATTTACCAACAAGCCAAACTCTAACTTGCTGACACTAGTCTCTAAAGCATTTGTTAATGTTGATGATAGTCAGACATGTTCCAGATATTGAAGTCCACATCAATAATGCCTGAATCAGGCACTATTAACCTCTCCCTAAGGGGTAGTGGGAAACCACAGTTATAAAAATTCTCAAAGGCAAAATTCTATCTGTGATTGTGTCAAGAAAAAACCCTACATTTTGGAAAGGTAGACTGTTTAAGTGGCTTAATGCTGTAGGAGCCAAAGAGTTAAAGGCAAGCAGCTAAGTTCTGCAGACTGCTGAAACCTTCCTGTTGGGAGTTCCTTTCAGAGTGAGTGGGAAAGGAACAGTATTAATAGATATTGCTTTGCTGCACTTTCCCACAGGTCTGGACAGGATCTCCCGATCAACTTTTGCCTCTCTGAAAGGAAGACCTGAATCTACTGCAGACATTGGAAACTATGGGCCTCAGGAGAAGGAAACAGGAGGACCTGGGAGACAAAACCAAAGCTGTGCCACACATTATGAGTGCCCAGAGTGAGCTCTAAAAGCCTTTATGGCAAGCGGGGGAGGAGGTAGCTAGAGCTATGCTGAGGTCAACAAAGTGATGCTAGTCATACAAAATTTCCTTCGTCTTTAATCTAAGGTTATGTTCTGTTCCACCAGGAAGCCTATAGGTACAGGAAAGGAATAATAAAATAATAAATACATATATCATAATAATAATGATAAATCATAATAATAATAATAATGATAATAATAATAATAAACAACCAAAAACTTCCCTCATGTATTTAGGCACCATCTCATCTTACATATTTGAACCAAAGTAATTATTCTAAGAGAGCTATGCCTCAATTTATCTGAAAACAAGAACCTGAAAATATAAGCCACTGCACTGAACGCTCCAACCCATTACTGCACTGTGTACAACGATATTTTAATAAACATTGCAGAGATCTGTACCAAAGGAGGGTTTTGGTCAAACATTTTATCAAGTACAATAGACTTGTTTTCACTGCAATATTAACTCAAGTTAGTGCAGTCACAAAAAAAGCTCTTGAGCTGCACAGTGTCTGGATTAGCAGCACAGAGAAACTGCCTCTCTACTGCCTTACTAGCTTGAGTATCAACCGCTTTCATCCCTGACAGCCTGGGTCTCCTAACTTGCACTTAAGGTATCATTTAACTCGAGCTAGAAATTTTTGTGCATGGATGGAAGTTGGATTAGGGGCAACACACGTGTTATACCTCTAGCTAATTCTGCAGTGAAGACTAGCACAATGACAACTTTGAAGGCTTAGTCAACTTCAGTGCCTCCTAAGACCAAAGTTTATTGTGGCATGCTTTTGGTAAATGTAAGCTTAGATATTCGATACAGAATGCCTTCCTACAATCATCATTGTCCCATGTAAAGAAGCCTATTTCTGAAAAAACTTGAATGAACTAAAATACCACCTGAACTGAAGTCAACTGGGCTCTGCAAGTATGGACGTCCAAAGTACTGAGCTTCCTATAGAGCTGGAGCTTTAACATATAGCAGGTAGTTTGTTTTGATGACTGAGTGTGTCCCAGCTTTTGTGCGCTGGTGGACCACCTGACCAGCCTACGGTCCTGCTTGTATCAGCCAGTGGCCAACACTGCCCATTTAACTCTGTATGTTCTAACTCAGTGGCTTTCAACCTTCCCAGACTACTTTCAGGAGTCTGATCTGTTTTGCATACCCCCAAGTTTCCCCTCACTTAAAAACTACTTGCTTACAAAATCAGACAAAAATACAAAGGTATCCCAGTACACTATTATTTAAAAATTCCTTGCTTTCTCATCGTCACCATGTAATTATAAAATAAATCAGCTGAAATATAAATATTGTACTTACATTTCAGTGTATAGTATATAGAGCAGTATAAACAAGTCATTGTCTACATGAAATGTTAGTTTGTACTGCCTTCACTAGTGCTTTTTATGTGGCTTGCTATAAAAGTAGGCAAATATCTGGATAAGTTGATGTACCCCCTGGAAGACCTCTGGTTGAGAACCACTGTTCTAATCTACATAATTTAAATAAGTCTGAGTTGGTAACTAATGTATCAAGGAGCTCAAAGGTGTGAAACGTATAAATTACAGTAGTCCACTTGCCTTACCTTACACCTCATTTCAGATATGCAGTATGTAAATGACACTAACTCAGATTACCTTACATACCAGTAACGAAGGCATAAGTAGGGTAAGGAAGTCTCACCTGGACTAAGGAAGTCAACAGTCTGAGGGGGTATAACTTGCATAACCTGTCCTAACACTTCAACTTGACTTTGACCCCAGAGTCTGATTTTCAGAGTTTCCGAGTGCCCACAATTGCAAATGAAGCAAATGGGAGCTGCAAGTGCTCAATACCTATGGAGGGGAAGAGGCAGAGAGAATCAGTCCCTTGGTATCCAGAGTTGAGCACTGAAAATCGAGGCACCCAAAATAAAAGGTCACAATTCTTTTTTGTTAATTTGGCTGTAAGCTACTTAGTACTTTATTTTCTAGTCTTTAAAATGATGGTGATAATTCTGACCCATCTTTTTAAACACAGATTTTTGACTGCAATGCGCTCTATGAATGTACGTTATTAGCAGTATTCCAAGGGATGCTTATTCAATAGCGCACTACACATTTGTTAAAGGCTCAATATCATATAAAAACAGACAATAAAAACTAGAAAATTTAGCAAAAGTCACTGGACATGGTAATATTCCTGTAACATATTTTATTGTTTCTATACATAACAGACAAAAATTGCAATAGTACAAAGCCATTTTCATATTTTGACCTTAAAATTTCCTAACTGAAGTTTGTTGAAATAGTCCTGAATCTTATTAAGCTTATTTCACAGTTGGTCATAATAGTGGTAGTTATTAATCACACTGAAAATAGTTAGCTCACAAAAAAAGTTGGACAATGTCTAATGATTACATTTACTTAGGCGAATCAAGTAAGTACAGCCTATGGATGTTTATTTTAAACAGTAAAATGCTGAAAGTTCTAAAATATATATATAGTGGCAATTAGTGTTCTGATGGTTTTCTTTGTTTCTTTCTTTCTTTTTTTTTTAAGCACAGAATAGTTTTTTGGGGTTTTTTTTTTTGGTATTGTGATCTCTGTGAGTGAGTAATCATTCTACCTATTACTATTATGTTAACAACTGTAAACCACCTACAATTACTAGCATGATCCCTAACCTCTGAAAGGTGGTAATCCAGTATTGGTTGTTAGCTGTCAAATTTATTTCCCTTTGGTGAAATATACCCTGGATTTAATTACCAGTCATTCTTGATACTTTATGGAGTTGAGCCCAAGTACTGTGGCTTTGACATTTAACCCCTGACCTTTAAATATTTACCAGCTTTTAAACTGGTTGTGTACAATTATCCCTTCAAGTATATCTCAGATCCATCATTCCACCCATGAGTTACTACCCAGTCATTCCAAATCAGCGACATCCTCCTCTCCCCTATGAAATTATATTTAATTTCCATTCTAAAAATAAAAAAAATGCAAATTTATGTAATTATGTAATATAGGAAGCATCTGTTAACAGCAATTGAAGCATGTCAGAAGATAACTTGTATCAAAGGGATAATAAACTGGGTTGTGAGCAGTGTTTATTAACAAGAGTACCAAATGAGATTTTTGTTACTGATTATGGACCCCATGTTCCTCTCTAATAACAAGTGTGAGAGAAGGAACTCCTCTCTGGCATGCTCAATTCATGACACAGAGCCAACACAAGCCCCTCCATGAGATCAGGTTTCCACAGGAGAGGAGCGGACAGAACCAGGAAGCAGCCACTTTTCAAAGTACATCAATAACGTAATGGAAGTTAATGCTTCTCTATGCAGCATTAAATACCTTCAGAGTCCCCTTTGCAGCACGTAGGGAGGAGGCAGCCAATGGCATCCCAGCTCCTTAGCAAGCATCCTACAAAGTGTGGGAGCATGAAGGGATTATGCAGATCATGCTAGAGAGGTAGGCTCCCCTTACAGAGACTGAGTTTGGGACCAGAGTTCCTAGCAGGTACCTAGAGTTTTTCCATGGCCAGCAATACTTGTCCACTGTAAAAGAGGAGCATGAGAAGAGCACTCCCTAGAGTAAATCTTGTGGAATTTCCTGGGCCTTCTGTCCTCCTTCCAGGGTTTTTCCATGGGAAAATGGAAGTCAGCAAAACCTGATGAAATTCAGCCTAGAGTGCTTATGGAACTAACTGAAGCAATCTCTGAACCATTACCAATTTCTCTTTGAGAACTTATGGAGGATGTGTGAGGTCTCAGAGAACTGGAGAAGGGCAAACACATTATCTATCTTTAAAATGAGAACAAAGAGGACCCTGGGAATTATCAACCAGTCAGCCTAACTTCGATACCTGGAAAGAACAAATTATTAAACAATCAATTTGTAAGCACCTAGAGGATAATGGGTGAGAAATAATAGCAAGCATGGATTAATCAAGAACAAATCATTCCAAACCAACCTAATTTCCTTCTTTTATAGAGTTACTGGTCTAGTGGATGAGGAAAGCAGTAGATGATATGTATCTTGATATTAGTACAGTTTTTTATACAGTTCTACAAAACAGTCACATAAGCAAACAAGGGAAATGTGGTGTAGATGGAATTACTATAAGATGGATGCACAACTGGCTGAATGACCTTACTCAGAGTGGTTATCAGTGGTTCACTGACCAACTGGGTAGATATATCTAGCAGGTCTCACAGGGTTCTGTCTCTTATCCAGTACTATTCGATATAATCATTAACAAATTGGATACTGGAATGGAGTGCATGCTTATAACATTTGTGGATGACACCAAGGTGGGAGAGGTTGCAAGTATTTGGAGGACAGGATTAGAATTCAAAAAGACCTTGACAAATTGGATAATTGCTCTGAAATTAACAAGATGGAATTCAATAACTACAAATGCAAAGTACGACCCTTAGGTAGGAAAAGATCAAATGCACGAGTACAGCTGAAAGGATCTGGGGAGTTATAGTGAATCACAAATTGAGTCAACAATGTAATGCTACCCCCAAAAAGGTTGTTATTCTTGGTGTTTTAACCGGTGTATCATATTCAAGACATGGAAGGTAATTGTTCTTCTCTACCCAGCACTGGTGGAGGCCTCAGCTGGCTTATTGTGCCCACTTTAAAGAAGTTGTGAACCATATGAAGACAGTCCAAAGGAGGGTAACAAAAATGTCAAAAGGTTTACAAAGTCTTACCTATGTGGAAAGGTTAAATAAACTGGGTATGTTTAGTCCTGAGAAAATAATATTGAGGGAGGACCTGATAACAATCTTTAAATACGTTAAGGGCTGCTAGAAAGAGGACTGTGATCAATTGTTCTCCATGTCCACTCAAGGTAAGACAAGTAATTGGCTTAATATACAGGAAGGGAGCTTTAAGTTAGGCATTAAGAAAAATCTTCTAATTATAAGAATAGTTGAATACTGGAATAGGTTACCGAAGTGGGGAGATGAATGGAATCCCGGTCATTGGAGGTTTTTAAGAACAGCTTAGAAAAACACCTGTGAGGGATGGTCTAGGTATACTTGGTCCTGCTTCAGCACGGGTCTGAACGAGATAATCCCCTTGAGGTCCCTCCCTGACCTGCATTTCTATGATTCTGTGATGGGTACTACCCATTTTGGAAACAAGACACACCAGCATCAGGGTTAAACTTTGACATCTAGTGGCCCTGCAGGTATAAAAAGGAGAGTTTTATACCATTGGAAATAGGCTTCTAACTTTTCAACGGGTGATGCAGCACTCGCTTTGGAGATGTCAGGCTTTAAAAAACGTAACTTTGAGGTTATTTTTATACATAATTGTTTTTTAAAATGCATCAGTTTTAATTTTTGTCTTCCACAGAGTTCCAGTTGGAGGGGGAACCTCCCATAGACTTCATTGAGCCAGGATTTTGCTCTTGGTAATCATGGCACCCTATTTTACAAGTGGAGAGACATACTAAATATTCCCATTTTTAAAAAACGTTCTAAAATACAACTGTTGGGGACTGGAGTGGTGCCTTCTGTGGAATATGTTGCACATCCAGAGTGTATGGCAGTGATGTGTGTACTAATATTTTACTAGAGCTTATTTAGGATGACCTGAGTAGCTCACTGATGGTTTTGCCATTAATTCAAAATAAAATAAGGATTTAATCAGGATTGTAGTTTGCTTTTTAGTAACATGCTGAGGCTTGTCTAAGAATGGAAATTTCGTTTTCAGTATAGAAAAATTGTGATATTTATTAATTTTAGTTATGCTTCTCAGTTCTGAGGGTTCTTCTGCGGTAATCTCTATTATATTCATACCTGCTAGCAATTCTGATGTAAAGGGTCTCTAATATAAGCCTTTTTTCCCCAAGGCTTTATAACTTGGCAAAAAACATTTGATATGCATTGAAATCTGGCACACCCAATCTCAGCATGAATTGTTTTTAATTTTTTTTCTAGCTCATGCTAAAAATATATATATCTATAGATCATGTTCTTGGTTTGAGTCACAGGAGTGTAAAAAGGAAATAAGTTTGCTAATCTTATAGCTCACAGTTTAATTTATTTAAGATGAATATAAAAATCATTTCCCCATAAATATATACAGTGACATTCCCATACAGTGACTTTTCATACAATGAAACTTTAGCAAAGTAGACTGAAAATTAAAAAGAAGAGCCAGAGTGTTCCAAAGAGCACAGTGCAGTTTTAGTTATAATGAACCTTGTTTTACAATGAAGTTCTTGTGTGTTGAGGGTAGGGTTCAGGTGGGAAAATGCCTTCACTCAAGGAAGGCTGCACTGCTTTAGTGGACCACTGAAGTCAATGGGATTCTTCTCATTGATGTCAATAGGCTTTGGATCAAATCATACACCCTTTGGATATAAAAAAAATTATAGTAGTCATTGTTTCACATTTTCTCACTCTACATGTACACCAACTTTCTCTCATTACTATATTTACTAATGCTATGAGTTAACAGATTTTTAGGGCTGAAGACGTCATTATCATCATCTAATCTGATCTTCTACATAAAAGAGGCCACATAATTTCACCCAGTAATTCACATTAAGTACAGCAACGTCTGGTTGAATTAAAGGAATTATCTGAGGAATTTAAAACGATAGTAAATTTCTCAACCTTTGCAAAGGTTTGTCCAGGATTTGATCCTGGGGCCTCTTGCTCTCAAAATGAGACTCACTCTAGCATTTATATTACCGGGTAAGTTTGTGGTATAAATATATGAAGGGATCTTGTGAACTTATGCATGTTCTTAACTTTACATATGAGATCAATGGTGCATGTTTACATAACTGTAAGCAAGTGTTGCAGGATCAGGTCCAAGATGATACTTCATAAAACCGCTGAAAGGATCCACATATTGGCATAGTTTAACAGTGCAGAATGCCAATGGCTCTGTTTCGTATGTGAAAATATGGTGTGGATTGAAGCTGGAGCTGACTGAAAACCAAAGAGGGCAGATGAGCTATTAAATCAGCATATCAATCATCTTGTCTTATGAACTGTATGTATTATTTTTAAAATGTAATATATAAACCATGCTACCTTTTTTCAGTGTAGTATATCAAGTGATTGAGTCAATTCTGTGCTAATTACTTGCTGATTTCTTTTTATGAAGTTGTCTAATTCAGATGTTTTGTTGATGTATCCTTTGGGGGTTGTGACTTGTTCTTGTTTTCTGATAACTTTTGTTAATTATATTTTATTTTAAGCCCTCTTGTTGATTTAACAGCAATATTAAAGAACTATTCTGAGGCTAATATCTCTGTCAAACATGTATAAGTAATCTTGTGTGTATGCCTATGGCTGTGATCCTGCTTCTAAGTCTGATGCATGTGCTTAATTTATACACTATGAGCACTTCCCTTGAAGCGAACCAGTCAGTGTGTAAAGTCAAGCATGAGACTTTGCACGAAGTACTGTGTATGCAGATACTCTCACAAACATACACATATGTGCACACATACACGCACGTGCAACCTTTTTGAAATGTCTGTTTACTGTTGAGCAGCAGTTACATTTACTGTGATATTTGTCATCTTCCCTAAATGTAGAATGGGAAATACTTCATATTCTGTTGTATTCTGCTCTGCTAACTTTTAATTTATCTAACTAGTCTTTCACCTGTTCTTTCCCGATTCTAGCTTTCTTTCTTTCTCCCTAGTGTTAGGCATCTGGGTCATGATTAACTTTTTTAGTGAAGACTAAATAAAATAGGCATTAAATATTTTAGTCTTCTTCGTGTTGTCTGTTGGTAGCCCTCCTTCCCCACTAGGTAGTGGACCTATACTTTTCTTTGTCTTTCTCTTCCTCCTAATCTATTTATAGAAACCCGTTTGATGGCCTTTTACATCCTTTTCTCAGTCCAACTCATGTTGTGCCTTTCTGATTTTGTCCCCATATGTCTGAGCTATTTTTCTGTACTCATCTGTACTAATTCTTCAAGGCTTCCCCTTTTTGTAGGGCTCCTTTCTGAGATTCAGATAATTAAAGAGCTCCTGATGGAACCATATTGGCCGCCTCTTGTTCTTCCTATTTTTTCTTTGCATTGTGATAGTTTGCTATTGTGCCTTAAATACTATCTCTTTCAGAAACTTCCAGCTTCTTTTCCATTAGAGGTTCTTCCCATGGGACCTTACCTACTAATTTTCTGCATTTGTCAAATTCTGTTTTTATAAAGGCCATTGTCCTTATTCTGCTGCTCTCATGCCTTACTTTTGTTAGCATCTTAAAATCCTATCATTTCATGACCACTTTTACCCAAGTTGCCTTCCTTGTCCTATTTACTTATCTTCCTGCTGCAACATGCTTTCATTATTTATTGGTGCTCTTGAATGCATGTCAGCTATAAGAAGTTTCTGACTAGGTCTGTATTTCACCATTTAAACTTTCATGATGTTTTTTGGAATTCTAAGAGGTGCTTCAGACAATGGGTTCTGAAATATGGCTTTCAATGATTCATGGTCCATTTCTACCTCAATAGAGTCCTGCCCATAAACATATTCACAATCAGAAACAATTTCCAGCACAACATCTATTATGTTTTGTTTGGTATTCTGCTGGTATCAGCCACTGATATTCATCTTGCTAAAGGAAAGATCCCAGCCCATTTGAACTTTCATTGACTGAGATGACAGACTCTTCGTTAATCTCAAAAAATGTCAGTACTGGTGCTTCTGTGACTGTTTAATTCACAAAACTTTTCGTCTTGGCCATTCTGCATTGTCCTTAAGAAGCCACCTGAGAAGAGCACCTAAGTCTTGCAGATAGTATGGATTTGTCCTGAATTCAGCCATCAGTGACCAGCCACTGGCAGAGCTACACCAGTGCAAATCCCTACACCATGGGTGGGGAACCTATGGCCCGCTGCTTCATTTCATCCGGCCCCTGGCAAGTCTCTGTGCCATGGGCTGGAAACCCCAAGCTTTGGCGCCCTCCTGTCCCACAAGGCTGGAGCCAAGAGCACGGCTTACCGGGATGTCAGAAGTCTGGTCGGCTGCTTCCGGAAGCAACTGGCATGTCCCTGAAGCCCCAAGGCGCAGGGGCGATCAGGGAAACTCTGCAGGCTAACCTCATGCCTAGTGATGGCTCTACAGATCCCATTGGCCAATGGGAGCTGCAGGGGTGATGCCTGCGGTGCGAGCAGCACACAGTGCACAGAGCCCTCTGGCCCCTCTGCCTAGCAGCTAGATATGGCCATCACTTCTGGGAGCAGCAGGGAGCCCGCCTTAGCCCTGCTACACCACCAACCGGGAACCGACTGAGGGAAGCACCGTCCCGCCAGAGCCCGTACCCAACCCCCTAACCCCAGGTTGAAACCCCGTCCCACATCCAAACTCCCTCCTGGACTCTGCACCCTGAACTTCCTCCTGCACCCCAACCCCTTGGGCCCGCTCCCACACTATAAACCCCTTGGCCCCATCCTGGAGCCCCCCCCTACACGCCAAAGCCCTCATCCCCAGTCCCACCCCAGAACCTGCACCCTCTCCCACATCCCAACCCCTGCCCCAGCCTGGAGCCCATTCCTGCACCCTGAGCCCCTCATTTCTGGCCCCACCCTGGAGCCCAGGGGAAGCCCTGCGCCTCCACCCCCTTTGCCCCCTCCCCAGCGGGGCTATGTGTGGCCCACAACTCATTCTTTCTGGGGGTCAGTAGCCCCTGATAGAAAAAAGGTTCCCCACCCTTGCCCTACACTACAGGCATGGCAAACTGCTAATAATTTGAACAGGTTCAGTGATATTTGTGAAACATAACCAATTATGAAAATTAACTTCTTCATATTGTTCAAAGAAAACAAGGGGAGGGAATATTGTGTGCATGACAGCTCATTTCAATTCCACGGACAGTGGTGATTGGGAGATACTGACACCACTCCCTCCGCCCCCCCCCGAAAAAGTCAACCTTAAGGAGTCCAACAGAGTCCTGGTATCTCAGTCCCAGCAAAGGGAAGCCTAGCCCAGGAATTAAGCAAAGCTCCCGGGTTTATCCAAACCTCATTAAGAGGAATCCAAGACCTAGGAACCCAGTGAAGCATGCATGAGTGTATTTTGAACATCTGCAGACTACAGTGAGTGACATCTCAATTTGGCATCTGAAGTCAGCAGCATTAGGAGCATGGAACCATCCTGCTCTGTGCAGGAACATTGTTTTGGGATCTTTCCGTTTATGCAAATACCTCCAGTCAAACTCCTTCGTCACTGAGAACATAAATCTACAAAACCAATCTCAGCACACGCAAGCATTTCTTCCTAGTCCATTTAAGGTCCTTCCCTTTGGCATGTCGCAGAACATTACACAATCTCTCCATTATATAACTGATCATTTTCACTCCCAAATCAGCGCATCGGCCGCAATTATTTCCATCCTACCCAAATCCACTGGCACCCTCAAGGTGCTGAGGCAATCCTGGAGGTATGTCATTTAAACCTTTGACCATGGGACAGTCTTGTAAGGATTAAAATACTTCGGAAAATTCCAAAAGACTTTCTAGCAGTTTTCAGCCCCCTTCAAGCTTCTAATGGAACAGACTGTACATCTCCTATGCCCATGGACCTGCCACACACAGGAGTGTGAAGGATTTCACCAGTTTGATTTCTCTTCAACATCACTTCCTTGTAGAAAAATTAGTGCTGAAGCCAACTCTTCCAGTTCTGTCCCAGGTTCCCTTTCAGATTGAGGGATGTGGGTGGCTTCATTTGCTTCACTTTTGTCAAAAATGTAATTTAATCTCACATCATATATTCACAGCGTACCACTTGGGAGAGCTGAAAAGAGTCTTTTACCTGACCTAAGTCACCTGACACATGTCAGGGTTAAAAAAGACAAGGGTCAGTATCGACTTATTCCAGTGGCTATTAAGACACAAAGCTGCTCACAAGTTTGGAATGGTGAATGACATCCTGGAGGACATGGATTTGTGGTCAAAGGGGATTAAAGGTGTATATTAAATAGAATTGATCACCTGGTTCAGCAGTTTATCAAATGGCTATCATTACCACCCCACAACCCTCACACACAGTATGAGGCATCATTCTGATTTCTTCATGCTTTATTCCATTTTGCACAGGTGTAAATAACTACACAAGGTGTAAGGGAGTGGAGAATCAGGCCTGTAGGCCATATATTCAGCTGATATAAATTGGTGTAACTTCACTGAAATCAATAGAACTATACTGATTTACACCTGTTGAATACCAGACAACCAGACAGATGATCCTTACAGATATGTGCTAAAAAAAGAGATCCCTCTCCCTGTTGATCAAAGATTTAACAGCACATGATGTAGAGAGGATGCATGTTATCACAACTTAATATAATACAACACATTTATTAAAGTATAGTTTAAAAAAAATCAAACTACACTACAACAGACAAAATAAATGAAGTACTTCTGTGTGTTGCATTATCCGTTTTGTTTTTAGTTGTTCATTCATCTAGTAACTTGCAAAATTCAGTAAATCTCAATGGGTCTCCCATCTAATTGTGTAACTCACACTGCTTCCCTCTCTGAATCCCTCTAATGGCTCCCCCAGGTTCACCACATCAAGATCAAGATTCTCGATCTGTCCTTCAAGGCCCCTCACAATTCATCTGGTCTCATTCTGTTGTCGCCCCACTTCCCGCATTCCTCCAGTGATGCTTGCCCATTTATCAGCTTATGCAGTAACTACCTCTGCACCTTCTCTTTCTTTCAGACACAACATCCACCCTCAATTAATCTGTACAATCACTATTCTGTCTTCTTTCAAACTCTTCCTTCAAGGCCAACCTCTGCTATGAAGCCTGCAAAAAAATAATCAGCCAATCAATACTGATTCAGCTGTGTGTCTGAGATAGCTGATTATTTTTTTAAACATTAATATAAAGATATCACCAGGAATCAACAAGTTGGGTATTAGCTACCTATTTAATTGCATGATCTTGTTTTTATTTCCCTAATGTTCCCTACTCTCTTCTCTCAGTTTGTTTGTCAAATTGTTTGATTGTTACATCTTGTCTCAAATTAAACTATAAACTCTTTGGGATATCGACTGTCTCTCGCTATGTGTTTGCAGTGTTCCTAGCACTTCAATCCTTATCGAGGCCTTTAAGTGCTAGTGTAGTCTAAAGAATAAATAATTCATGTAATTCTACTGTGTGAGAGTATTTACACTGCTTTGAGATCCAGGCCCCACTGTCTAAACAGGCAAAATATTATTCAAACCCATAGCATTGCAATTGTCTAAGATATGGCTCAACACTCTGTTTTTCTTGACCAGTATGGATGACCTCTTACACAGCTGCACATTGGGAAAAAATATTAGAAAGGGGTCAGGTTGCAGCAGCAAGTGGAAAACCTAGAGCATCTTCAGATGGACAGGCCTAATATTCCAAGTCTGTGCCTCAGGCTGTAAGTAATTCCCATACCTCATAAATGCACACACACTCACCACTAGAACTCTCTCTCTGTGTGAGAGTCCCTTGATATTATCTACTGCCAAAAAAACTAATTAAAATAATGGAGGAGGGGTAGAAAACTATTGGACTGGTAGCACAATTAAACATTAACCGTGATTTACTCTATTGCCAGGGCCAGCTTTTGAGAGACAACCTAAGGAAACACCAGCGGCGTTCCTGATTTTTGTAATAAATGGCATATCTGCAAAAATAACTCAAACAAACCAAGAATTCTTTCCAGTTCTCTCCTGAACTTGACAAGTCCAGATTTTACTATAATGCTGTTATTCTACAGAACTCTACTATAACAACAAAGCTATTATGCAAGGGGACTCAATAGCTCATCTTGAAGTTTCATGACATTTTATAAAATAGAATATCAGATACTGTGAAAGAGGAGTGATTGCAAAATTTCTTCTAACAAAGAACTTTTCAAAGCAATTTTTTTCTTAGCACTAGAAGTGCTTAGAAGGAGAATCTGTTGTTTGCAAAACAAAAGGTTCAATTTTCACAATGAGGAAGTTGAATCTTAAAGGCCTTTTGTACTTGTTATGTTGTCCTTGAATATAAAACAGCATTTTCTGAAGTCTGCAAGTAAATGATCCCTGAATGTCCTAATATAGAATATTATAATAGGTTTCTTCTTAATCTTTCCTCCCTTTCCATACTCAAAACTCTTGCTAATTCCTTCCAAATAAAAGCCATGAATCAACAGCAAGTATACTCAACATGCTGAATATCTGTATTAAGTTGAAAGCAGTATTAACGATATTACCATTTCTTTAGTAGTCCCCATATTAAATATAGGGAATATCTTTAAAACTTCTAACACTGGAATGTTCTCTTTAAGTGCCCCACTGTATCAGGCTAACACCAGCTCCAAATGCCACAAAATACAACACTAAATGCTCTGTCTTTTTTAATGTTTCCACTTCCATCGAGCCTGAAAACTGTTCATTGCTGCTTTCCATCTGGTCAGAAGTGATAAGATTCATCCATACTGCAATGCACCTTCCTGTGCCCACGTACTGTAAAAACCATACTTAAGCATTAAATAAAGGCTTTATTTGTCAGTTTTCAATTAATTTACAATCCCGTTTTGTTTATCTAAACTGGAGCTGGGCCAAGCCCTCAGTGCATTTGATGAGTCTGACAATAACCCTGAATGCACCTGTTAATTTTGCCTCTGGGTAAACAGTTGAAAACTCCTCAGCTATTTCCTCAAGTTGGGTGGAAACAAAGAAACATGAGATTAAAAAAAAAGGTCTAGATTAGGGAACTGGAGATGCATTAATTTAAGAAAGGAACAGGGTCAAACTAGGGGCTAGGAGGCTAATAAGTACAGAGCATACAGCAAAAAAGCTCACAGCAGGGTAAGAGTTCACTTAATTTATCCAAGAGATCTATTCCAGACGCAGTAAATGATACATTATTGGATCCAGACCTGCAACTGCTTATAAGACCCACCTCACTTAAGTGTCATTACCCTCCCCTTTAGAAATATTGCTATTACCCAAACCTGTTCACAGTGAGGGCTTTACTCAGCTGGCAATCCACTAACTTTTGTTCTTATGATGCTCCTCCTAATTTCCCCTCTCTGCTGTGGGAATTAGGCATAACAACCACCATGCTAACCGCAGAACACCCAAGTTGATCTGACTCGATGTGATTTTTAGTACTTTATTACACAGAAAACCAATCCCATGGATAGCAGACTATAAACAACAGCAAATGCTATATCAAGCAAGCAGTAAGTGGTTAAGGACTTCGAGAGATTTACTAGGGGTTTTCACTCAATCAAAGTCTCATTCTTACAAATTAGAGAATCTTAAAAAAAAAAAGATAACAGAAACACAGTATGGAACACACATATCAGAAAACTTTAAGCTTTGCGTGTTTTCTTTGCACAAAAGGAAAAAAGGTCAGATGGTTTGCTGTATTTAATTCTGTCTTCTTACAATTTAATTTAATTATGATTGATGTATTTATAATGCAAGATAATAAGGGAACATTTATGACAGCAAATCTTTTTCAGAGGGTGACTGTTGACATCATGAAATATTTCATCTTACGTAGTGATGAAGGTATGTAAGGCTTCAGAAATGTACTACAATGGTGCTGTATGGAGAGAAAAACACGAATTTTGAAATACATGGAATATGTGGAATGCTGGGTATTAGGCATCAGCAAATGGCTTTTCTTTAGCAAGATTTTTGAAAAAGTAAATGAAGTTACAGATTAATAATGGCTTCTGCTTTTGCCTGTCTTGCATTCCTAAAAAGACAATATATGCCTCTAACCCAGGAGTGGCCAAAGCAGCTCTTGGGTCAAGTGTGAGTTCTACAATATGATCATACAATCCAGGCTCCCTCTGCTCCCCCTGGACCCATCTTTTATATGGAAATGCAGTTCATGAAGACTTCATCTCAGAATATGATCCTTCATAGGATCACTGGGATCAAAACAAAGCAGTGTTACATGGAGTCTCTATAAAGGTACCACTCCATGTTAAAAGATGAGATGGGTTGCAATCTACTCCATTTTGTGTGAATTAGGTGTGGCCTTTGATAACTTTTCACAACAAAATGTGGCGCTCAGCTGGACTCCTGGTTTAATCAATGCTTTCAACATCACCCATGTATTAAGAAAAATGTTTTAATGAAGATATAAAAAAATGGGCTAATCAGTCATGAAAAGGCAACTGTTCCAGATGTTGGAAAGTTCGCTCTGACCTCCGCTTCCCCAAAACTAAGTAACACAAAGTTTGACACTGAAAACAGAGCAGCTGGAAGAGGGGAGAACTACTGAACGTTTAGCTTGCAGAAAAAGTTAATTGACTGAAACTTGTATATTCAACCATTTGCTTCACATGTTTGTTAGTTTCCCACAGTTAATAGCTTTTGCAGTCTTTGCATTTCTCACTAAGAGCAATCATCTCTTTATCTCCGGAAATTAGCACCTCCAAGAAGAAAAATAGTGACAGGCTTCTCAAGAGAAGCCTTTAATATAGAGTGTTACATATCTATGAATCACCACATTTTGTCTCCATTTATGCAACAGATTGCAGTATAATTACTGTTACTTTATCTACAGCAAAGGAGCACAGTGCTGTTTTGTGGGTCTTCCAATTACGCAAAAAAATCTTTAAACAAAGCCAAACAAAAGTAATCACATCGTAAAACTGTGACCACTTCTACATTTTTCTGTAGTATGAGATTTTAGAGTCTGCACTGAAATGTTATTTGTAATTGGTTAACCAACCAAAAAGTTTGGCTCAAGATCTGAACTTCCCCAAAGATTCAGCAGTGTTCTCATCTGGGCTTTTAGGCTGGCCCATTTAGACAAGAGGCAACAAATCCTGATAAGAATACTGATCTAGATATGAACTTCTAAGTTCTGGGTCTGAGACTTTGATTTGGATATATCTCTAAGAAACACTGTTGTAATTACAGTATAGATGGCAACATGCATTCCAAACACATATTCAGAGTGATTATATTCTCAGTACTATCAACCCCAAACATTTAAAAATCATGAGTCAGCCAGTCATGAGATTGGCTTAAAAATGAGATTTAAAAAATAATGAATGTTGGGTTCTTTTTATTTGCCTTGAGCACTTGGGGTTCACATTTTCAAACTTTTTTCTGCACCCACGAGGGTGAGAAAGAGACAAAATCCTTACCTAGTCATCGAACTCCAGGAGCTAGGACTTTATGAAAATGCCAGATATTATGAGAGTTGGCAACAACGTGATGGTTTGATTTCTCTTTACGCTGAAAATTTGGGGAAAGTAAAAATTAATAATAATAATAATAATAATAAAAGGATTTGATTACCCAGCTGAAAATTTATAAATGTGAGATTTACAATATGTATAATATATGTAGTAAATATCATTTATTTATCAATTTAATTTATCTGTATTTTACAGAAAGGTCAGGGGTCGGCAACCTTTCAGAAGTGGTGTGCCGAATCGTCATTCACTCTAATTTAAGGTTTCGCATGCCAGTAATACGTTTTAACGTTTTTAGAAATCTCTTTCTATATCTCTATAATATATAACTAAGCTATTGTTGTATGTAAAGTAAATAAGGTTTTTAAAATGCTTAAGAAGCTTCATTTAAAATTAAATCAAAATGCAGAGCCCCCCGGACTGCTGGTCAGGACTGGGCAGTATGAGTGCCACTGAAAATCAGCTTGCGTACCGCCTTTGGCACCAGTGCCATAGGTTGCCTACCCTTGGCCTAGAGTTTTGTGCACATAGATCCAAACTAAATTCATTCATTTTAAAATCCTCTGAGTTTGTGTGACTCACGTAAGCTGAATTTTTAATTTTAAGTTGTTTTCCCCTCCTCTGATATCAGTGCCAACTCTCTCTGAACTTTAGCACTATTAGTAGCAGACAATACCACCACTGTTTCCACAGCATGGACATAAGCAAAGAGCAAGTAATATAATGATGCTGTTCGTGGCTCTGTAGTTAAAGGTTATGTCAGCATTTCCATTATAAAACTCTGTTTCAGAGGTCAATAACTCTGCTATAAAAAAAAAAATCACTCCCATCTGAAACTTGGCACACACAGTTCCAGTCATGGGACATGTTCTTTTAGCAAAACTGTTTAAAAAAATTGTATGTACACACATATATATACAATATATATAATTATATGTACACACATATATACACAATGTGCATATATTTATTGTGGGTACCTATGTCTGCACCATAAGTAAAGTTGCAACATGTTTTCAGTTAAAAGCTGAATTTTGCTCCTTCTCTAAAATCCACATACATAGACTGGTTTGAAAATTGGTATATCCGATCAGGGGATGGAGCAGTTTGTGGTGCCAATGTAAGCTCGTTTGATCAAGGCGTTCCCATTATAAAGCCTTTCCCTCTACCCCTACCGCTTATTTTTGAGACCTCAACATGTTTATGCTGCTTTTTTATGCACATAACGGAAAACAGCAATGGGCAAAATTAAATGGAATTTATGTCACTGAAATACCCCTGTGAGAGCTTGTGTCCAGCATCAAGAACCTGCTCCAAAGCCAACGATGCCAAGGTGTTCATGGATGTTTTGGCCCAGAAGGAACAGATATAAAAATGCTGTTCTGACTTTTCCTGATCATGCTCTAGTGCTACATGTGGTGGAGCACATACTGCTTCATGCTGATGGAGAACTGTGATTGTCATTCTATCCCTTTATTAATCTATAACCCTGACGAGAGCACATCACAGCTTCCTCTTCCCATGTAACAGTAAATGTCCATCCATTATTCCATCTCCATCCATCCAAATGCACACACCAGTCCTGGACACCTTAGCTATTGCCTCCTCAAAAACGTTGAATTCCTCTCTGCAGCTGGCAATAATATATGAGTGTGAGGCAGAAGGCAGCAAGAATACACACACCATACATGGATTTTGCAGCTGTGGGCAAGATATACATTCAAATGGCTTCAGAAGGAGCCACAGATCTGCGTGAAACAGCTCTGAGTATAGTTGGTGTTCAGACCACATTTTTTGGTGTGGATGGTCAATACAGTGCTCCTTGACATTAGATAGCAAAGGATACAGTTATGTTGGTCGTCCTCACTTCGCCCACCTCTTAAATCAGGGAGCAACTTATGAGCACCGTTTTGCATAGCCTACACAGAAGTTGGATTTTCTCACACCAGAGACGGCTGAAGCCTAGCTTCTCTTGACACTAAAAACTAAAAGACAGTCCCAGAATCAAAGACCCTTGTGACAAATCCACTGAATTTTTTACAATAAGGCTTGAAATTCAAATTTATTTGCTTATCAGATTCTTTAATTTCCTTCTTCACATGTGCCCACTGGTTAATTAGTATAGAGTTCCTGATCAGTTCTGGATTGCTGCCATTGTAGTATTTTTGTTTCATTTTGTTTGGAAATATAAAGGCCCCTGAATCATTTGATTTTGGTTCTGTCCTCCTCCCACCTCACTATTTGAAAATTTAGATGAAATTATAGAGAATATGAAATTATAGAGTTTCTGCAAACACTTATGCACATGCTTAATTTTTACTACCATGAGTAGCCTCAATTATTTCAGTGAAAGTACTCATAACAGTAAAATTGTACATGTGCTGTAAGAGCAGATTAAAATGTGGGTATTTAGTAGTGTAGTTTTCATTGACAGGAAATTAAAATACCCACAAGAAACAGCACACTTTGTTGATGTTTTATATAATTGGAAAAATAATTGTTATTTGAAAGTAAGTTATTTTTTTTTCAAAATGGACGTGATAAATCCATATTGTGGGCAGCATCTTTAGGTATTCTGGGGATAAGTGAAGCTAGTATTTGTTGTATGTGTAGGGCTACAGGAGTACACATTGAAAACAAATGATAAGACACACCAAGACATCTCAGGCTTGCTCCTACACTCACTGAAGTCAACAGCAAAGATTCCATTCCCTTCACCTACCAGATACATGCAGTAGTTTATTAAACCAATCCTGTGGAATGATATTTTTGGCAGACGTATTTTTTTCATTTATTCTTTATTTGTTGTCATCTTTGAGAAAAGCTGCTACCCCAGTCACTGGATACTTGTAACAGCTATTGAAAAAGAAAAATGCCAAATAGTCCTTAGTTTTGTAACAACTGCCCATTCCAAACTGACCTCAACTTGTGAAACTGACACAATAAAATATATTCATTCGATCACTCGATATCTGCAATCCTACCCGTTGGAGCATGCCCTTATAGACCACAAAATTAGGCTGTGTTAGACCAAGTGGGGGATGGGAAATGAATTCCAAACTGCAAGGCCACCTCAAGCAGACCCCCAACACCCAAATTAATCCAGGTGGCTGTTAAATCTGCCAGGATTAAGTCATTTAGTGGTTTAAAGTCAAAACCTACACTAAACTCCACATGGAAGCTAACTGGAAGCCAGTGCAAGCTACAGGTTTCAGAATTAAATTCTTTCCTAATATTCTAAAAGTTCTGCTACATATACTGGGCAAGACATGAAAAGGTTGGACAGGGGTCTCTCAAGACCCTGTCACATTGCTTGAGTGTGTCGAGGAGGCCTTTGAAGTGAGCTTTGGTAGTAGCAAAAACTAGGTCAGCGACTCTGCAAACTGTACAAATACACTGGGTGGAACAATGGAGGTATAGTAGGCCATGATTGCTACTACAAGCATGGACAATAGCAACAGCTGTGGAATGCCCCAAACTCCACCTCTAGGTGGGTGTTCTGTTTCCTTCCAATCTCCACACTGGTTCCCTGCGCAAAACCAATTTAATTAGGCTTTACACGGGGATGTGGATTTCACCTATAGTGTGCATGCATGGAAAGCGCTCTAATCCAATACACAAGCAAAGGCTCTACAGAAGTAGTGCGGACGACAGAATCAAGATCTTTTAGGCCTTCTTTAGTAAAAAGTCATGACAATCAGCAATCGATGCCACATAGTCTTTAACACAGAATGCTATAAAAAGGGTTCTAAAATATATATAATATACAAAATCCATTAGAGGGACTGCCATCCTCATTTAGACCACGGGTCCGAATATCTCTGCACGTTGAGTGCAAAAGGCAAAAACAGACAAAACACAGCTATAAGGCAGTGGAAGCCCTTAAGCAATAACAAAACATAAAGAAAAGTACTTGAGACGTTACCCCTCATTTCTTGCAAAGTAAGCTCATATTTAAGTTCAGATGGACCGGGTTAACAATCACTATTTTTAATGTTAAAATGCCCTGGGGAAGTTATAAACTCACCAAATATGCTGTTAAACTTACTTTATATTGTGTGCAGCTGTATGGCTTCAGACCAGTGACCAAACTTCCTCAATGGGCCAGCAAAGCAGAAGAAGCTTCCCTCCCCACTTGCAACAACAATGCTTTACTTGTCACAAGAATTTAATTTAATTTTTCTAGTATGTTAAACTAATATTCAGTTCTGTGTTTCCTTACTCCTATTATTCTATCACTGTGTGGTAAAACTAGGTCTGAGACACAGGTAAGAGAGGAAAAAGCAAAATTAAATGTGAATTTTTCTCTCTGCCTAAAATGAGTCACTGCTATTATTAATCAAAGGTCAGATTCCTGGCAATTTTGAATTAAGCTACATTGAAAATTCACTCAATGTTTTCAATGTTTATGTTAGAAGCCTCTCAATACATTTACCAATATCTGTATTCAGCATCATCTGATCCACTGAACAAGATACCTGGGAATCTTCCAATTAAATTAAATTACTTTTAAAAATATGTCTGAACTTTTTCTTTTAGGGGTTGAATCTAGAAGCCTGCAAAATTTCAAATGCATTTTTCCATAGAATGACTAAAAGAAAGCCAAAGTTACTAAGGTCAATACTGCAGGTCTGAAAGAAGGAGATCTGGCCTGTTGATTTGGATTTTGTAAACTTAACAAGGAGGCCAGTATGAAATGGAGCTTTTGCATGCTATGGCTCATTAGCAGTGATTAATTGACCAACAAACTTGCACATGATCCATTTTGACATCCAGACACAGCACTCACCTAGGAGATTGCAAGAGGATATTGATACTGCATCACAAAAAACTTAATTGCTCCAATTCTTTAGGGCTATTTTAAGATCTGTTTCCAGAAATGGCTTCTCCAGAAACCCCAACAAGGGCAAATGACTATGTATTAAGCAAATACTTAAATATTTTGATCTTGAAGATAAATAATTAAAATGAAGGTGAGCGCTGGGGCAAAGTTGTATCAGGCTGAAACATCTTTACAGAAATTAGATTCTTCATAAAAGCAGTAGCTACATTAAACACAAATTAGCACAACGACTGCTATCAGAGGTGTAGCAAATGGAAAATATCTTCCCAGTATGGTAAGAAACCTTAATTCTTTTCCAGGAACAAAATACAAGTATCATATATTTGTTTCTGTTTGCATAAAATTCATGGGACACATTTCTGAATCTCGCAATACCATCTTTAAACCACAAAGATAAACACATTCATCCAGCTTCTATTTAAATTCAAAAAGGTATTTATTAGATCATTGTTCAATTTCTATATTGCCAGCTAAAGCACAGAACAAATAGTTTATTTTGTTATACTGTAGCTGTTTCACTGTAGAGAAATAGATGCCTGTTTCCAAGAAGAACCCTGATCAAAACCAGATGTTTTTTTTTTTTAAAGGCTAGTTTAAATATATTAGTGTTTTAACTTGATTGGATTGGAAGTCTATAAAATTTTCCTATAATACATACATATTTGTTTTAGAAGTAATTCCCTAGATCTTTGCTATGAGGTCAATAATATGTCCTATTCCTTTGCTGATCAAATATTTTCCAGTGTACTGAGAGCAATGGAGCGAACAGGCTGGTAGCGTCAAATCACTCAGAGCAGTCCATCAGCTAAGCAACAATTTTATACCATGACATTTGAAGAAAGGAAGGAATAATAATAAAAAAAAAGTAGAACTATTTCAAGCTCACCTACATGAAAACAAACATTAGGAAGAGCTACTGCGAAGCTCAGAGGTAGAGCAACAGACTAGTATTAGAAGCCAATGGGGCCTGACTCTCCTCATGTTGGTATGTATCCGGAATAATTTCTCTGAAGTCAATAAAGTTACACCAGTGAAAGTGAAAGAAGAGGACCAGGCCCATTATCTCTGCTTCTAGTACAGAAAATATTTGGTCAGTCTAGCTATATGGGCCTCCAGTCAATAGTTCATGCTATCGCTGAAAACTGACTGAAGAATGAGCACTTTGTCAGTGCTTCGCAAACAAACAATATTTTAGTAACATCGGTATCAAACACGTATCTTAGCTAAATAAAAAATGGTGCTAGAACAGACACAGTCTACGAAGTGCAATATTTTGAGAGCTTTGAGCTTCTTACAGCAGGGACTGTATTTTTTTTGTTTGGTTTATAAATGTGTGCGCATGTATACAATATAATATTAAGTGTACCACTGGCACTAGATAACATTGATGCTGATTTTCAGAGATGCAGAGCACCTACTACTCCTGCCATCGACTTAAACTGGGCTTCTGAGAGCTCAGCACCTCTGAAAATTAAACTTTTCATGCCCATTCATTGATCTACTTAAAACTATAGGAAAAATACAATTTATTTCTGAAGACAAAAAAGCTTTGTCTATTTGCAGCCTTTACTTTTTTGAAAAAAATAGAAGGCGATGGTTAGAGCTGGTTGAAAATTAGCCAATGATGCTTTTATTCTGTTGAAAAATGCTGTTTCACTGAAACCAAAATG
Organism: Chelonoidis abingdonii; assembly: GCF_003597395.2. Lineage (NCBI taxonomy): Eukaryota > Metazoa > Chordata > Testudines > Testudinidae > Chelonoidis > Chelonoidis abingdonii. Next base: position 175,937,869 of record NC_133770.1, on the reverse strand, counting down.
TTTTGCAGAAATGAATTGGTTCCAATGAAAAAAGTGTGTGTGTGTGTGTGTGTGTGTGTGTGTGTGTGTGTGTGTGTGTGTGTGGTGTGTGGTGTGTGTGTGTGACTTGCGCCCTTAGTTCTGTGTGTGTGTGTGTGTGTGTGTGTGTGTATCTGTGAGAGAGAGAGAGAGAGAGAAAGAGATTTGCACCAGTCTGAAAATAGATTATGAAACAAAATTGTTGATTTCCAGCCACGGTAGTTACCACGTGGTTAAAATGGGATAATTACACCCTCGGGAAACTAAGAGCACAGGGCTTTGTAGATTAATTTAGATTTATGATAGATTTTTTTTTAAAAGTATCTCAAGTTCTAGGCACGTTTTCCATGAATTAAAAATATACTTCCATAAAAACCCAAAACTTAGTAGCTTCTTATCATCTCAACCTAGAAACCAACAGTCAAATATAAAGCAGACTCAAACAAAACCTCTCCTCAACCAACAAACGACCACACATATCTTATTCCCCCCTTAAAAACCTGAATAAATAGAGAGTTCTTGAAGCCAATGCATGTACAAAGAGTGAAGGATTCTGCTCCAAAGGCAAAGCTGAGTATGTACAATGCTCAACAGTGGACAATATATCTTCTGATATTCCACTGCTCCTGCATAACGGGCATGAACACACACACACAAAATCTATATTATGTGTGATGGAAAGAGATTAAACTAGTATATAAGAAAGCAAAGTAAATGTTTAACTTAAGTTTCAGGGTTCAAATATGCAAATGTAATCTTTTTCGATTCAGCCTATCTGTGGCACATACTTCCTCAGACAAAATGTATGCCACCTCTTTTATAGAAGTTGGGATTTACAACCATCAGAAATCAAAATGAAATCAGAAGTTACTGACAGACATTTATGCAAGAACCGCACTGGTTTCCTCTGAAGAGCATACAATCTTTTATCAGCTTTACTTGAAATTAGGCCACAAGGAGGAGGAAATACTGCCCTTATCTAAGGGAGGTACACAAGAGGGGGTGCAGCGCAGTGCCAGCAGCACAAGAACTGTCGACAGTTTTAGGGTAAGATGGCAGATGACAGGCACACTTTGCTGTATATCCTCTGATGCTTTAGCTAGCTCACCTAGTGTACTTGAGCACCAGGGAGAGAAGCCACCCTGTTGATTTCAGCAAGAAGGGATTTGGTTCCTTAAACCATTTCCCCTGCCCACCTGTTCAATGAATTTTCCCTTACAGTGTTAAATTTTAGTTGCATTTGTAAGAATTGCAGTATTCAACCAATTAGACTTAAGGCATGATCCAGCTGCAACTAAATGCAGCAGATAATCTCTGACTTCAGCAGGAGTTGATTCAGGACCTTACAAAATAACTGAACAGGAAAAGGGCAATGATGATGAGGCAGCACAGCGGTATTTTGACCAGGAACTATTCATTCTCTATAAATAAAGAGCACTGAAAATAACATTCCATTTGACAATTGAAAGCACATTCGTTCATTTAACAGACTGTGGGAAATCCAATAGCACTTGAGAGTGTTATAGTGTAGTATGTAAAACAAAATCACTTTATTTCAATGGTTCCCTCTCTATATAAAATCATCTTCAACATAAGGCAATGGGAAAAGATTAGATAAACCATTTAATATACATTCCAGATGCACATGGTGCTTTTTTAAGGGCTCAAACCCCTAAGTCAATCCACCACTGAAGTCAATGGGACTTCTGTCTCTGACTACAGTGGAAACAGGATTAGGCCCTAACGGAATTCCTACTGTATTTACCTTAGTAAAACAACATACCAGGAACACTTACAACAAGAGCCATGTATTTTCATTACCAGTAAGTAAACCCTTTCAAATAATCAACTAGAGAAAAAGTAATATCACATTGCCAGGAAGCCTTCCTTACATCTAATTGGAACAGGATTTCTATTTTAACACACCTGTCATTCTCAGTGACTCTTCATACATGTAGCATATTTTATGATTAACAAATTTCACTAACTGCCTCTACTTGTATAACAATAGCCCCTGTTAAATAAATAAGGAGAAAGGAATCTGCAACAATTCCTTTACTTTAGACATAAATGTTTCAAAATGAAAGGTACTATTAAATTAGGTTTTATTCAGATGACATTTGCCTGTGGGTGAAACACAGTGGCTTTAATGGTTTTTCAGATATGTTTTACACTACTCCTAACTTGAATGTTTTGGGGAAGTAAAAAGACGTGCTAGAAAGCCAAGGGAAACACAACATTCGAAATGAGATGTAAACTATCACCAACACATTTATAATGAAGAAATCCAGGAACAATTCTGCAAAATAGTAGAGACATGAGTTTTCAGTATCTATACTGAAAACAATGAGACAAAATACTTCAAAATTAGCTTCGTTTATTAAAAGGAATAACTCTTCTCTGAACAAGACAAGTCCCAGCACAGTATTAATTCTGCACTATGAATCTGCTCTACATAGTAAAAAGAAAAAATGATGAAATTCTGATTTTAGACACTAAATTTAACAGCCTCTGCTTCTTATCTTTGTCTTGACAACCTTTGTTACCCTATGGCTTTCAACTAAGCACACCTAGGACATGGTAAATGGATTAGGGAGGTCAATTAGTCATTTTTTGTCTCTGAATGATAAATTACACTTTTGTTTACTCTAACCTTCACAAGAAAACTCGCCCCAAGAAATGTATAGTGTTTACTCTAACAGGGGAAATGAAAAACTGACAAGGTAAAATTAAATGTTTCAGACATTTGCTATGGTAAGTTACATTTCACCTATTTCATAGAGAAGAATGGAGTGGGAGGGAAATAAATCTAGTATGAATTTTAACATTACTTAAAATATGGATAGTCCCTCTCAAAAAATAAGACCTTCTTTATCTACAAATGAGAAATTAATATGGAGACAACTATTAATTTCATTAGTCATCTATATTTTTACTTACAGTAACTGAGTGACCTGAAGACTCCAGTTAGGTAAAAATTCTTTGCGATCTCAGAAATTAAGAATATATAACCTAAATTTAAGACAACGTTTTTCTCAAAACACAAATATGTGGGTACTTTGGAATGGTTAAAAAACAAGAAGTTAAAAAACATTAATTTGAATTGTTATAGTTATCTTGAGTCACAAGATGCTTACCTAAAATATAATCTCACATTGTGACCAAGACAAACATTTTTCCTCACTAGTTCACTGAACCATATGATGTTAATCAACAAAACCCATTAAAATAAAAAAAAATGCACCTCTGTAGTTACTTACCATTTTACATCTGTGGAGAGAAAGTCACGGAAATTACTCACTCTAAAATATTCAGTAATTCCCCCCATCTTCTATATGCTTAACAGCAGAAAACATAATTTGCTAAATGTAAATAAATGAATAAATATTAATGTCCTGCAATTACATAGTCATATTTATCACCCCCAGGAGGTACTGGAATCTCATCTTCTGCAAGGTGTTAATTACCTTGAATTCCTAGTCACATCCTTATTACGACTTTTATTTACCACAGCCTGCTTCTTTGAACAATCTGGAGGGATTCTTTCCCCAATCATTTAATAAATAAATTATTGCTTGCTTACCCAATCAGCTTTTTAAAAATCACATCACATTACGTTACATTTTTAAGTTGATGGCATGCAAGTTTAACACCACAGAAAGATCAACTCCTATTGTCATAATGTAGCACCTCTTCCTTTCTGTCACAAAACTGGCATTAGCCAGTAATGATACTGTCAAAAAGAAATATTTAGATTTTTGAATGAAAAAAAAAAAAAAGTTTGACAGGTCCTCACCGAAAAGCTATTTTAACTCTCTTTAAACAATAAAAATAAAATTCCCTGGAGACAAGCCAAATGTTTTAGGATGTTTAAGGAACTCAAGAAACAGTGATGAATGATGTTGCAATATTATCTTGAATATTTTACATTTTCCCCAATATTATTACAGAAGAATAAATTAAAAATGAGAGAAAAATATTCATGGTTTATACAGTAGCACTCATAGCATCTTTCACAATCAAGAAAAAAATCACATGACAAATACTCATTTTTTTTTTAAACACTCATTTAAAGGATCACATTCTGTCCCTCACAAACACACAAAGAAACTGCCACTGAAACAGGAGGGGGAACGCACGTGTATGTGAGGGCAAAATTTGACCCTTGATTACTTGTATTGTTCAGAGAGCACATAAAAGATTACACGACAGAATAGCAAAACCAAATCTGTTACAATGTTTAAATCTTATGTTTTTTATTACTTTTATTTTGCAATTTGAAAAAATAATCTACATTTATAGGACCAGATCCAGCAAATCCTTACTGGTGATTAAGTCATATTTACACATGCATAATGGGACTGCTCATGTGCAAAAGAATTACTCATGTAAATGAAAGTTGCAGTATTGCACCCTTATAGTATTAAATAAATCTGATTACTATTTTTATATTAAGAGCAGTTTACCCTCCTTAGCTTGATATTTTTAGAACAGCAATTTCTTGAATCTTAATCTAACTCCTTCTAAAACTCCACTTTGCCACGTAAATATAGCAAAAATATATAAGGTTAGTGTATATATATGGCCGGAGGAAAAAACCTCAAAACCAAACTAACCTCTAGACATTTGATCACATTTTTTAAAAAGCAATACAAACTGAACACTAACAAAAGAGTTAAGTAAAGACTAATACAAAAACTGGCAATGACCTTATTATAAAAAAACGAAAATGTGAACCTTGACCTCTTTAGCACCACCTTTAAAATGAAAACCAGACTTATCAACCCAATACCCCCTGTACCCGCTAATCTAACAAATTGGAAACTTGATCTCTACCTTGGCCTCCCTAAATATGTCTGCAGAGTAAACGATAAGCTTGTCAAGACCCGAGTGGTGAATCTCCTGTTGTCTTTTCCAGCTTGATGTTTTTGGCTAGACAAAGAGCACTGTGATATTCTATACACTGTAAAGTTAGGGTTTTTGGTTTTTTTTTACTTTTTTTTTTTTAAAGTTCTTTTGGCTTAAAATGTTAAGTGTGATCTAAATCTTTTATACAAGATAATATTTTGAGATCTTATTTCAAAGACATTTGTATTGATTTTGTATTATGCAGTAACTGGAAAGTAAGATTTGAAATAAGAAAAAAAGAGAAGACATTTTAAAAAATTGTGCTGAGGGTTGGAACCAATAGTTATACTTTTTATATGATTATAATTTAATGCAGTTTTTTTCAGAAAATTCTTTATTGTTGTGATTGTTATGTGAATAGTTCCAAACTGGATTTAGTTTTAAAATAATAAAACAAAACTAACCATATGTTGTCAACACTTATTAATTATATTTTAAAAAGTTGTAGGAATATCTATTTGCTGCAGTTATGTGCAGCTCCTCACTTCTACATCTCATATCTGTCCTCTTTCTTTGTGCTTCTTTGTACATTTTCGCATAGCTCCCCTGTTAATTTCGTACCAAACAGATAATGAAAGAATGAGTGTGTTGTGAATCATGCCTAAACACACCCGGTTGAGGTTTATTTTATGGCATCAAACAAAAATGCTAAAAAATATCTGTCAAACTGTTTTCTTTTTTAAAAAATCAAAAATTTAGAAGCTTGAAATATTGCTGAGCAACAAATTGGATGTAAATTTACAAAACAACAACAACTAAGCAATGATGATAAAAACCAATTTTGGAAAAGAAAAAAAAACAAAGATTAAATGACATTAAAAAATATCCAAGTCTTCATTTGATTATCTTTAATCTAATTATAAAAAGGAGCTGCTTAGTTCCCTGCAAAACAAGGAGACCTTAGATGGTTTAAGTAGAAAAAACAGAGGTTAGAGAAGCAAAAATAGTGCTAAATTAAAGCACTTGGAGGCCAAGAGCTTTGAACCTGGGTTTAACCAGTCATTCCAACCTTCTGAGGCAGGGGTTGCATAAGTTTGGGCTTCTGGTAACAGAGCTCTCATTGTTTTCAAAGGCAGTTTAGAAAAATGCTGCTTTATATGTCCTCACACCACAGGCCCAGTGCCTAAGACCTAGAAGGAGAAGTAGACCGAGGGTGTACTATCCATTGAAAAATCAATTTTCCGCTCTAAACTACCCAAAACCCCAGTCCTGGCTCACAAACTGCGGTAAAGGATGTTATGATGGTGCATAATTTATAACTGGGTTATAACGGGAAATTTCTGATTTATGTGGGATTTCAGGCATTTTTCTGCCCCGCTCCCCGTTTCCCCCCCAAACCTTAGGGACGGCAAGGTGAAACCCTTCAAACCTCAGAGCCAGCATATCTACTGAGTTAGCAGATAAACATTGCATTTTTGAAAGTGAAGTTATTCCACACCTGTTTAAAATGTTTATACAGTAATTAAAGATTAATGCTTATTCCAGACCAGATAAATATATACTGTACACACACACTTACACAAACACTATAAAGAACAAAGATTTTACTGTATTAGCCTGCTTACAGCTCTGCAACTCACATGTTATAAAGGACTAAACTATGTCACATTTAAATTACATTATAGACATATTTTAAAAAAAATGTTACTAGCAGGTCACTAGGAAGACTTACTGAATTTAGAATAACAGCAGGTCATTATTTATTTGTATGACCCATAATTCTGATTGGTTGTGGAACTGGCTATGGTTCATCACTAGTTTTCAACAAGTTTAACAGTCACCATGTGTGCCAAAGTTCATACGATTAAGTCTGTAATAAAATGTATCGGGTGCGAGTAGTCCCATAGTCCTTTATATGTAAAAACTTTTCAAAAAGCAAACATACTATTCCTGAGGGCATTTTGCACCAAAAAATTAAAAATTCTGTGTGCAAAATTTAAAAATTCTGCAAAATTCTACAAGTTTAATTTGTCAATAAATAAATGCAGAGGCTCAAGCATGGCGTGAGGAGCACAGGCCACTGGCTGAACAAAGGTAGTAGATCACCCTGCAGCACCCCAACCCCAGGAAACAGACTCAGCGACTCTGACATAGCACAAGGCCTGGCCCTGGCCCAGAAACATTCTGGGCCCCTGCCCCTCTGCGCCAAGCACCCCAGGTGTGGGGCAGGCAGGCTCAACCAGGCAGGATCCAAGTGTGAAGGGGCTTAGTGTGGGGGGATCCAGGTGTGGGGTGAGAGATTTCTGTGTGGGACAATCTGGGTGTAGGCAGCTGATTGGGGGGATGTAGGTGTGGGGGGATCTGGATGCACAGAGCTGGGGGGTGGAGGCAGTTCCAGGTGAAGACTCTTCAGGGGCTTCGAGTTGAAGGTGGTTGGGGCTCAGTGGAAGGGTCTGTGGCTGGGGGTCTCAGTGGGGAAGTCTGGGTGCTGGTGCACTGGGGCTTGGTGGGGTGGGGATCTGGATGTGGGGGCTCAGGGTGGTGCGGGGTGGGGTAGGACTTAGGGTGGTCTAGGTGTAGGGGGGTCTGGAGGCAACGGGTCTGGGTGCAAGGAGGCTACAGGTTGAGGTTCAGTGGGGTGAGGTATGGGTATGGAGGGGCACAGGGTTCTGGATGCACGGGGTGAGGCTTTGTGGGGCTGTCTGGGTATGGTGATCCAGATGCATGGGGGTTGAGTGGATGGGGGAGCAGTCTCCCATACAGTGACCCCTCCTCCTGCAGCTGAGGTGTGATGGGGGCAGGAAGCAGGGGAGGATGCTGAACTTCCTGCAGCTGAGGAGGTTTCTGGCGGTGGGTCTGACAGCCCCAGCCACTCCTTGCAGGGGAAGAGGAAGTTCTGTCCTCTCCTGCCTCCAGCCCAGCCGGGACTAGCAGCTGATCCTGGCTCAGGGTAGGAGCCGCTGCTGGGGTGTCTCAGCCCCGCAGTGATTTACCTCTATGCTAGCTGCTTTGGGTTCCTGAAATGATGTACCTGTGCTGCTAGGGAGTGGTGTGTGATTGCTCTTGCAGCTTCCCTTTGCTTCCCTGTCAGAAAGTCATTTTTCTACGGGGAAGCAAAAAAAAAAAGTGTGGGACATGAATTCTGCACATGTGCAAAGGAACAGAATTCCCGTAGGAGTAATAATATACATAACTGAAATGCCATACACAATTTCGTAAGATACATCACAATACATAGCAAAACAACATCTCTGAAAATCTTGTTTCCCTGCCTTTCAAAAAATTGTTTTCCCTTCTTAATTGTGTACCACCCTGGACAAATGTAAAAGCAAACAAATTATTTACAAATAGACTGTTTCCTTTTAGCTGTGTCCTGGGTAGGATATCTAGATAGATCAATATTTTCACGGTGAGAGTGGCACATGTTTACCTTCAGTATCCAGTTTAATATGCCCTGTTTATCCATGAGGCTACATATGGTAACTACTTTAAGAACCTGAGTTAGAATTTTCAAAAAAGCCTAAGGAAATTGGGTTTCCAAATTCCATTGACTTTCAATGGAAGTTTTGAACCTAACTATCTTTTCATTTTAGAAATACAATGTTTCAGTGTTTCTGAACCAAAAATTTTCAGAATCCTCAATTCATGGCACATTTTGAAAAATCTGGGTTGGGGCTGAATCAGATCAAAAGCAAATTCAGAAATTGAAAATTTAATGCAAATTGGAAATTCCAGATTTCATACAGCGTACGCCTCCTCCTTCCAAGCAGATGTATTGTCCATTCACCCAAAAGTACACAGGGAAAAGGATTAAACCCAAAACAAGCCTGCAAACCTGGGGGTTGTCATCTCTTTCAATGGTTAGATGAATTCCCTTGCCTTAGTTCTATAGCACTACTTCTTTCTCTGCCTAGATCAGTGTCTCTCCCCAGGAAGCAGCTGCCCATTCCCCTTCCTTCTCCTTTAGGCTGTGGGTTTTTAATGATTTAGTGATCTTTTGATCTTAGTCTCTGGCCTTGGAAAAATAGGCCCATTATCCTTCTGGTCTACAGAGAACTTTTGGGAAGTCATATGAAAACCAACCTTGCAACACAATGCAGGTGCCAGCAACAGCACTCCACCCTTGTGATCTGCAACTCTTAGGAAAGCAATGATTGTATGAAGAACATGGGTAAGAGCACTGTCATGATGTCTCTCAGGATGTTCTGCAATTTTAACCATGAGATCATTATTATCAAAAAGAAATAAGCAGATCACAGCAATGATGAAAAATGCAGCATCTCTTATCTTTGCTGGTCCTCCTCCTGAACTTGTGAACAATATACTAAGCAGTGACACAACATCATCACTGTGCTCAAAAAGCAGCAGTGTCCTGAGAGGTCCGCAAAGAGCGAGACGAAAAAAACCACAAAAGTGAAATAACACAGCCAACAAGAGCATGTTTAACTATTTTGATCCACTGGCACTTGATCACAGTTTTTCCAGAAGAAAATGGCTTTTGAAACAAAACCATAAAGAAGGCAGACCCCAGCGCTACTATAAAGATAAACTGGGCAAGGTGCACCACTTTCAGGAGATCATAGGATTCAAAAAGTCCCAGAGCTTTTAAAAACTTGGTGAAACACAGCAATACAATGTATCTAGTCAGTCGGGTCCTGGGCACATCCATGGGCTCCAGGCCCTTGCTTCCGACAGGCAGGTAAGGATTTCCCAATGACTAGCTCACCCATTGTTTCTCTTAAAGACCCTTGGTATTCCCCTAGACATAATTGTATCTCTTCCACTGTTTCGTTTCCTGCTTACTCTCTACAACTGCTTCCTTTGATTTAACTCTATGCAGTCAGAATATATCAAGCAGGTAAACTGAAGCACATACAATATTAATACAAAATAATACAAGTGTCTCCCTTATTCCCCACAGTTCAGTGACAGCAAGACCCTATTGGTGAAATCTTGGCCCTACTGAAATCAATGAGAGCTTTGCCATTGACTTCAATGAGGGTAGTATTTCATCCTGTGTGTGATTTGTACACCTCTATTGGCAACAGTTCAAGATATTCATAACTAAAAGACTAGGTATTCTAAAAGGTATTCAATAATAATAAATGAACAAATATAACCATTATGGATGTTTTAACCAATATACCCTTGTAAACTAAGATTTCTGTTTCTCTGAATATAGCTTGATCCAGCCCTTTCTCTTCAGAAAATTTATATGATCTCTATCGTAACATTTCAGTGTCAGAATATATATTTTAACCAACCTTCAGCACCGCCAACTCATAATTTTAAATCACAGGTCTCACACAATGTGGTGGGTTTTTTTTAAAAGCCCCAGCTGCTGGAGTCAAATAATTTCATGATAATTGTAGCTGTCACTTTCAAAAATAAAAATGAAAATGTTTCTACACCTCATGTTTACAGAGAGAAGCTTGAAAACAAACCCCAAAGGCTCAAAAAAACAGAAGACAAACAAAAACAACTGAAAATCTTTTTTTTAATTTTTTTTAAATCATGATTTTTCAGTGCCTGGTTCATAGTTTTTTGGCAATATCAAACTTCCCATTACACTTTAAATCTGAAAACTAGCTTATTTACAAAACTTGGTTTTAGAACTTTTTGGTTTGCTAGAAAATGAATGATGTGTCTCCTAATTTCTGTGTGGCCCCCATTTTTTCCTCTTTCAATTCAACATATCTCTAGGCTTGGATATTATCACTGGGACAACCGGCAATATAAGTGATAGAAAGTCTAAAGCTAAGAGGTATAAATAGCTCCCGCTGAATGTTATAGACTTGTTCGTGGTAATTTTATTTGTTTTTATGTTTGTTTTTTTTACCCTTAAGACCACGGCTTAGCTCACAACAGTTTACACATTTATAGCAGATACATTACTGTTCAAATAACCTTTTCGGTGTGGAGAAAGTACTCTCGCTGTTTAAACCTTACAGTGCCACCTAATTCAGTGTTATTGGCGTCGGATGCAGCAAGATAAAACATTTGCCTGGGGTTGAGAAGAGAAACGTACCTATTAATCCACAGAACTGTATTTGGTTTAATTTTTACTGTCATATTTGTTAGCTTAGTGTAGCTAGGTTAGCCCTTTCCTGACCTCTGGGACCTGATGATTGCTTTTGCTTGTGTCATTTAGTGTGGGATTGATTTTTTTACTGTCCTTTTATGCTATGATTCATTGTTTCATCCTTTATTATTAAAGGTTGTTAGTTTGGCAAAGGATTCTTGAGGCATTTGATTAAAGCTTAATAGATAACTCTTCTGCTTTGAACTGCGTGTTCCATTAAAGAGCTTTCTGCACTTAAAGATGGCTTACTGACTGCCTGGCTACCAGCCATGTACCCTGTGTTAAGACATAATGAATGTGGGCTTGACACATGCCTCTTTGTACACTCTACTAGCTGAATACTCAAACTACATACAGCTGAAGATAAGATCTGAACATTGGAGGGGAAGCAAGTCATTAAAACTAGAAAAGGGCCTGATTTGGGAAGTTTAGATTGGGATCTGTGGCCAAATTGTCCTTTAAATTCAGGGGCTATGATGGGACGAAGGGTTATATTGGTTTGGGCTGTTTTGGCCCATTTTTAATCCAAATACAGTAATAGTGGAACTTCTGAATGATTTGCCATTCCTATCTCTCTGTTTTGTCTCCTCCCTCTTGTTACTACATGCATAGGGTAAAATACAGTTTCCCTGAATTTTCTGGTAGGTGGCAAAAGTTTTGTCACAAGGATGATAATGGCTCCATATGAAAATTGATGAGGAGGAACAAAACTGCACTTTGATTTCTTTTTAGTAATTCAATAGGAGTGAACCAACCTGATTTCACATATGATGTAATATGCTGTCTAGGAGCTAAATTCATGCCCCATACCAGTTTCTATGAAAATGGGCGCATGATTAACCCTAGAAAAAAAAGCAGTATTCTGAGCCTGTACATGGTTCCATGCAGTATATCACTGCCTGGCACAGAAGTGTGAAACTTCAAACAGCTGGATCAAGCAGTGTATGCATTAAGGCCCAGACCCTTAAAGGTATGTAGAGGCCTAATTCCCATTAATTACCATGAGAATTAGGCCCCTAAATACCTTTGAGGATTTGGGCCTAACACCTTGACATGAGACCCTGCTTTTCTGTGCCGTAGTTGCTCATACTCTGTAATATGAATTCCATGGGTTTTCTGGAAGTCAGGAATTAGACATAAGAGTCATGCCTTGTGATTTCCCTCTCATATGCCTCTTTCTCTGCTTACTCCTTTGTAGAGGAGGTGCCTGAATTTGGACAGATAGGTGAAATGCATTTTAAAAAATCAAAGTATTTAGTCCTGGTTTTAAGGTTTAACTGCGTATCCTTGATTTCAGTTCATACTTTTTATTTTTGTCCCCACGAGTGTTTTCACAGTTATAGAAACGCACACACCTTGATACAAATGAACACTTACTGTAGGTACACTCAGGGCTTATGCCAGCACTAACCTTAGTGAAACTGCCTGGCAGCAACAGCTGCAGATTGTAACAGTAAAACGTAGGGCTCGCTTACTTTGGGAAACTGGACCATTAGGGTCCAGAGCAGCCTAAAAAGTAGGCAATGCTGGCTGGGAAGAAGGCAAGACCAAAGTGGTTAGGCGGTGTGGTGATTAAGTCCTGTTCAGCTACTCCTACTGGTAGAGCTCCCATAGATGCCAGCATAAATTAAAACTGCCCCCTCCCCCATCACGAGATAGGAAGCAGTGGTACCAATGCCTGACTTCCATGGCATGATTCCCCCATGGGATTCAAGAGGATTAGTTGGCACAGAGAGGTGAAATGTACCCCTCTATTCATCATCTTTCCTGAATTTTGACCTTGCCAGCAGGTAGGGGATCTTGGGGAACAACTTCTGCACTAGTGGGGTGTGAAATAAACTTTATTAAGAAAATGCAAAAACAGGGAAAATTCAATAGTGAGGGGTATGGGGTTTGTTAAAGTAGACAGTTGTGGAGGGGTTTCTTTTAGTAAATAGTACAGGGGGTTTTAATAGTGGGGTACAATACAGTGGGGTACAATACAGTTGGTAACCAATTAACACTGAAGTATAAATGTAACAGGTAGCTAACAATTTCTATGTAAAGGGTGTGTCACAGCAGCATATAGCCAACTAACAGTTATGGGTAAAATGTGTCACAGTAGTGTAAATGTAAAATGTGAGGTGTGTTAGAGAGAAAAAGATGTAAAATGTGAGGTGTGTGTTAGAGAGAAAAAAGGGTAACCAATGGGGTTTTATGCTAGACTTCAGTAATACAATTGAGGTTTGGCAGCAGTAGGAGCAGGTGAACATGTGGGGAAGGGATTAAAAAAGAGAGAGAGAGAAAGGCAGGGTAGAGGAATGAGGTTGGGGATGGGGGAAGAGGAGCACGTGAGCAGAGAGCAGAGGGAGGTTTAAACTCAGGGAGACACAGAGAGCAGACAAGGCTGCAAGTTTTAAACAGCAGAGAGACTGCAATGAGTGATCGGGGGGAGCTTGGGGGGGGAGGGCAGTGGGAAGACAGACTTAACCACAATTATACAGAACACAGCAAAATCTTATCTATGATCTAACTTAACCAAGACTACACAAATTAGCAAGTAACAGAACACAATGCAACAATTTTTAAACCTAACTTTACAGAGCACAATACAAACAATTCTCTAACCTAACTTAACCACAGCTATGCAAAATGAAATTACAACTTAGTACTGGACCTGATTCTAATAGGTGACTTATCCGCTTTGAAGAACCTGATTCTAATAGGTGCACCTTAGCAGCAGTGGGGGCTGCAAGCTGGCAGCCCAGGATACAGTCCAGGAAGGCACAGCCCAGCAGCGGCACAGGCTTATTTTTTTAGCAGCAAAGGCGCTGCGGAGCAAGAAACAGATTATAGATACAGACCAAGGAGTTAGCTTGGGTCTGTCTGCTTGGGAAACAAGGCCAGCAGCTAGGACAACAGGGGAGCCTGCAAGAGAGAGAGCTCTTACCAATCCCCAGGACAGCAGCAAACATAGAGACAGGAACAGCAGTAGCATCGGAGGATGGAGAGAGGACTCGATTCGCTTTCATAATCAGGAGATCTCCAGGCACAAATTCGTTGTTCGTGGGAGGGGAGTTTAAAATGGGGGTACGCTCAAAAACAAAAACGAGAGCTTGGAGAGAGGGCCCCCAAAGACCCCTAGCTGATCAGACCAGGTGGCAAAGCAAGGACCTTCTCCGAGGTCTGATCAGAAAATGTCTGGTTTTAAAGGCAACTTAGGCAGTTTCCCACCAGTACTTTTGATTGGCTCCTTTTGATACAGGGGAGGAGAGGAGGCAGGGAAAACCTGCAGGTAAGCATAGGCATGCCTGGGCATGTTCTGAGCCACAGGTATGACTCATATGCTTAATTAGTTGGCACTTCAGGTCTTGCATTTCTGGGCAGCGCGCCCCCCACCGAGCCCGGGTCTGAACAAAGGAGCTAAACAAAGAAGCAAGAAGCCCCCTCCCTAGGCAGGGCAGTGGCTCCAGTTAGTCTGTACAAGCCATCCCTATGAATAGGGCTGTGACTTTAGTTAGCACAATGGCCGGGAGGGGCGGCCACTTAGGACAAACAGAAAGGAGAAGGGAAAGAGGAATGCTAGCAGGGGGACAGCTGTAACAGACAAATTTGGCCTGCATTGTCTCAGCCTCACGCTCAGCCATATACAGCTCTTACCATTTCTATTTTTTTCACATTTTCTCGATCAGAAATCTCAAATAAAATTATATTCAGGAAGAAAATTAGTTTCTAAACTGGTCCTTTATTTGATACGTTTAATTTGAGCTCTTTAAATTGCCATTTGAAAAGTGCTAGCCAACCAGGGCAGTACACGTGGTTTTTCCTTGAGGCATTATTGCTGCAAACAGTACTAATTCAATTGAGCTAACTACTTGAATTCGCTACTAGTTTTTCATGAGATAACCTTGCTCTGAGTTCTATTTACTTTCAGCAGTTACTTTGTAGTTAATTCCTGTGCCCTCCCCGCCATTTCTACCCAGAAATTTGATGCTAATACAGTAATGAATCAATTCTTGACAAGCAGCGTAGGGAACAATATCTTCCCTTCTAGTTTCTTGGGTTTTTGTGGTTATCCCTATAACCATTCTCTGACCCTTCCCCCAGGATGCCTGCCTAACAGGAACATTTGGGGATGAGTGGGATTAAGTCATCTACTATGGCGTTCAAATTGTCAATTCTTTAAAGGCTGGGTTTTTTGTGATTATTCAAAATACTGTATACTGAGTATCTTTACCGTGATTTGCTGCAGTTCATTCAGCTGCATCCAAATAAATATAATCAAAACATAAGATTAAAAGACTTCTGCGGCATGTGAGTTGCACTGAACACTTGCCTGTTCTAGCATATTATGAACATGCTGAGGGCACTTCATTGGAATTTCACTGCAGGTTGTTCCCAACACCTCTTAGGCCCGATCTACAAGGAAGGGGAGGGGGAATCGACCTAAGATACACAACTTCAGCTACGAGAATAGCGTAACTGAAGTCGACGGATCTTAGATTGACTTACCTCCCGTCGTCATGGCACAGGATTGACGGCCATAGCTCCCCCGTCGACTCTGCTTCCGCCTCTCGCCCTGGTGGAGTTCCGGAGCCGATGGGGAGCGTGTTTGGGTATCAATTTATCATGTCTAGACAAGACATGATAAATCAATCCCCAATAGATCGATCGCTACCTGCCGATCCGACAGGTAGTGTGGACATACCCTTAGAGTGAGATTACAAAAGAGCTCATCTTTGACCTAACTCTGCTCCCATTAAAGTGCACTGAGAGTTTTATCAATGACTCCAATAGGAGCTGAAATAGGCCAAAAATGAGGCCCAGATCTTTAGAGGATATTTAGGCACCCAACTTCCATTGAAATCAATGAGCTAAGGCACCTAAATATCTGTGAAGATCTGGGCCTGAGTGCTTTTGAAAATCCCACTTATAGGCCCCAATTCAGTCAAGCATGTGAGCAGATGCTTAAATCCAACCATATACAAAAAAGCACTGACCTGTATGCTTAACTTCAAGCCATGCTTAAATACTATAAACTTTTAAAGCACTTTCTTAAATACTTTTCTGAACTGGAGCCATAAGGAATAAAGCCTCATTAAACATATAGTAAGAGAATGTCCTTTCTTGGCAGCAGTTTTGTAAATGACCATCTAGCAGATTTATTAATTTACCAGCTTTATTGATTGACCTGAGCTAAACAACACCACAAATTAACATTAAAGAATATCACCTACTATTTAAGTCTGACTGCCATGTTTGTTGCAAAGCTATGAGTTGGAAGAAGCAGCATTAATTATTTTAAATGATATTTTATTTAAAAAATACATAGACTTAGTGCAATCAATTCAGCATGTGTTTGCATCAAATGGAAGTGATCCTGCCACTCCTTTTCATCATCCTATACTACTCACTAGTGGACACGACACTGTACACCATGGCCAGTCACAGCTGGAATTTTTAAAGGGGCTCCAGATCCCCAGTAGCTAAGTGAAACTGATATGATTCATGTCTGTTTCATGGCTGCCCACCAATGAATAGCAGTGGTGAAACTGACCCTATTCACCTACCTGAGGTTCATGGAAAAATTGTCAAACCCAAAGTGATTTCACAAAACGTTTCAGGTTTGGCAAATGGGCAATTTCATCAGAAAATTTCCAACTAGCTCTAGTTGTGAGTCTCTTTAATCAGCCACTGGTACCAGGCATTCAAAGAGGAGAGTCTTCGCAGGTACCAATTGCTGTTGGGTCTATCATGTTAATAGAGTCAGAAATGAGGAGGGTGGGACAGAGGGAAGGGACAGAGATCACAGATGCAGCTCACTATTAAGCCACCACAAAAATCAAATAGGAACGTTGCTATTTGCATTACTGAAAAACAATTGGGACTCTTCTCCCATTTAACTGAGGAAGCTGTAAACATATAACTGAAATGTTATATCATTGTTTTATCCATTCTTTAAAAGTATCCTTTAATTTCACATGCACAAAATTGCACGAACCTGCAATCACCACATTTGTTTTGGTAAATCAGGTAGTTGAGCTCCCAACTAGTTTGCATATGAGTGTGTCAGTTGTACTCTCAAATACTTGCATGCACATAATTAGAAGTCAGACTGAGGTCCACTGAAAGTTTGCCCCATATCTTGATAAAATGTGAAAAAATGATCAGTTTCTCACTACCGTATTTTAAAAACTATTCACAGGATTTTTCAACAACTAGTTTTTCTAGTCAGTGACTGCAACTATGTAACTTAAAAGAAAGAGGTTCTTTTTGCTCTACTATTGTGTGTGTTCCCAATAACCATTATAAAAGGATTCGATTATATAACGCTTTATTGCAAACTTAATTTCTTCTTAAATACCCTTTTTGGTTATCTTTTTTTTTATTACCTGCTGCTCTGTCAGGCCTTATTATTTTCACAAGTTTCTAACAATCTTAGGGTCAAAATGAACTTATTTGTTAGCTGTGTGTGACAACATCCAAAAGGGGCACTATATATCACAAACACAGCTCACATATGGGCTAGTCACATTATTTATTATGAGCCACACATGTGACAAATTATCTAACTCAGTGACTCCTAATAAGTCAAAGAGCAAGCAATTAGCTAACTCAGTATGAGGGCTGTTTGTGGCAATTTATAGATGCTCTCAAGCTGTCACAGCACTTCAAAGCACCATTAGGAGAAACCTTTTAATGACTCACTTGAGATGACAAGTATTACACAGCACACATGGCAGCGATGAATTTGGAAGCCTATTCTGTTACACAAACAACCCCTTCCCCCCAACAGCTGTTTACGTGTTTGTAGTTTGTATTTCTCCCTTACAAGTTACAAGCTGCTGTAAATGATGAAAACTATGTAGTACATTACCTTGACACTGGACGAGTGGAGTTCAAGTCTGTATCATGAGTGAACTTCTGTAAACATTTGAAAGTACTGGAATTTTGTGAGTTTGCATGAATTGTGAAGTAGGAGAAGAGAAATATTAGAACTAAAGAGGGGCCTGAACCAAAACTCTTAATCAGAAAATTTCTGAACCTTATGAAAGTTGGGATCCAGTACTGGCAACATTCTTAATAATGAGCCGAATAAATGCATGAATCTGAATAGGCTCAAGTTTTGGGAAAGTCTGGATCTGAATCTAGTGGATCAGTCCAATTTTTAATTCAGAAATACTACAGTTTAGAATATGATATTCCATTATTAATTATGGAAATCAGATGCTATTTTGTGTTTCTCTACCTCTTCTCCTCCTCCAAGGCTGCCATGAATGCCTATTGCAAAAAGTGGATGCTTCAGCCCAGTCTGGTAAAAACAGTGTCATCATGCTTTCCTCTCAACCATTCTAATGCGTCATGAGAGCTCAACATCTTGAATGGAGAACATTTAATACAGGGGTTGGCAACCTTACATAAGTGGTGTGCCAAGTCTTCATTTATTCACTCTAATTTAAGGTTTAGGGTGCCAGTAATACAGTTTAACGTTTTTAAAAGGTGTCTTCCTATAAGTCTATAATATATAACTAAACTATTGTTGTATGTAAAGTAAATAAGGTTTTTCAAATGTTTAAGAGGCTTCATTTAAAATTAATTAAAATGCAGAGCCGCTCAGATCGGTGGCCAGGACCTGGGCAGTGTGAGTGCCACTGAAAATCAGCTCACGTGCCAACTTCGGCATGCGTGCCATAGGTTGCCTACCCCTGGTCTAGTATATGATCCAAAGCCAGTATATCTAGAAGTAACCAGTTTGCATGCTTACCTACAACAACCATCTCATCACAGTAGCTCAGACAAGTAAGAGCAGAAATGGTTTCCTAAATAAGCTTGGGAAGCAAATGAACAAGTCCTGTGCAGCTTGGTGCTAGCTCTCTGCTACACAGTGGAAGAATGCTGTGCACCTCTGTGGTTAGACTCTTCCCACACAAAGCTACCTGATGTACAAGTGAATCAAATGATGAGAACAACAGGGGCTCTGAGATCAACAAACACTGAGTGGCTACCTCTCTAACATTACGCCTTCTAATATCAGGCATTATATTTCAGCTAAGCACCTTTGACAAAATCCAGGAGATACCACAACTGCCACTTTTCAAAGATATATGGAAAGCGCCTCGCTCCCAACTCATCAGAAGACCAACTTGGACTATGTTACCAACTATCTCCAGAGAATGAGATGTTCCCATTAAGAAACTCCTTCCTCATCACTCAACCTGATGAAACACTGCGTGACTTTGACTTGCCACATTCTCTCTGGTGCACGCTCAACTGTTTCAGACACAGGGAGAGGAGGTGTGCAGTAAATGACCACACCTGGAGACTCAGAAACAACCATCTGTATAACTGTGATGCAGTTGAGGACACTGCACACCTACTGAATAGCTGCTTCTCTTGTGCTGGTCTTTCAGGAGGACTTTCCAACTCCATGCTGTTGACCCCGAGGCTATTGAATGACAAAATGTGTGATACTTATCCTAAGCCTTTTGACATTTTTTTCTTTTTTCATCTCTGTTTCATTTCTGTACATCTGTTTCACCTCCCTCCTTTATATTTTGTACTTTGAACTTTTTTCCCCATCTTCATTATACCATTTGTGCTTTTGTCAATAATATACATTTTCCCCTTCCCCCTGTATCTCACTATTCGTGAATAAGCAAGTGTTTACTTGGATTGCAAAATTAACCATTTTCTGTCCTCATCCTCCCTGCCACACCCTGTGGTGCTCGGCCAAAGCATCTCCTGTATTGTTAAACAGAAGCGAGCGATCTGTGCAGCAATGGTGGTTCAAGCCTGCCCAAGGAATACCAATTTAATTGGAGAACTGGCAAATAGAGGCCTTAGAAAGTAAGAGAAGCCTGATAACAAGATGTGCAAATCCGGTGATATTTAGTGGGTGCTCAAGGTGGGAGAAAGTGAAGGAGAGGGAAGGAGGAGTGGGGGAGGGAATGTAAAGGAGGGATAAAATAATTATTGTCTAGAAATGCCAACAGATAAAAAAGAGGTAAGACGACAGCCGATGAAACTTCCAGTTTACTAAACTATTGCAGCTTATTTCACAAGCCACAAAGAGCCTGACTATTTTGTCTGTGGTTATAGAAACAGCACATAGTTATGCTTGGCGAAAGACAAGATTAATCAATGGGAATGAGCTGGCGACAGCAAGAAAACACAACACCCTACCTCATTTGGCTATGAACACACTATCTGGGGGGGGGGGAGGGAGAGGGGAAAGGGGGTCAGGGAAGGCAGGTGTCAGGCTCATGTTCACAATGATCAGTCCAAACCATCTACCCACAACCTCCCCCATTTTACAGACATGTAGCAGAACTAATTAAAGTTCTCTTTACACCACACACAATTTATTAAAATGAAACAATCCATTGATTGTGCTTCTGCATTCCACAACAGCCACAGCTGTATTACAGGAACGTTGATTCCAGATAGCTTGAGGGAAAAGTACCTGCATGGAGGAGTGTTAGCCACTATCATTTATTGCACGGTGACTTCACCCAAGAGATTTAACTTGTGCATTTGTTAGAGCATCAGTTTTTCAATGAAAACAACTTAGTTTCATTCCCTATGTTCGCTAAAATTAAAGCAGGAAAAAATATTTCAGTTCTTTTCAGTACAAAATAAATTTTTGTTACAGGGAAGATATAAGAGTCAAAAATGAGAGAAACTTTTCAGATGGAACAAATATTTCCACATCTGATTTTGGATATTGTGACTACTTTAAGATAGTGGGTCCAAATGGTAGAAATAGCTTTTAAATAGTTACACATCTCCATGCATTCTCCAAAATTGTTTTATGGATACTTTCCAGTTACTTGGGTGGGGAAAAGCTACACACAGAGATCAGAGGCCTGTGATGATCTGCACATTCTAGAGGTCTCTTGCTAAACATTATAGAAGCTTAAATACATCATAATATTTCATCAGTCTTCTCTTATCTTGTCCTTCACCCCTTTTTCTTTTGGTATCACTGTATCTTTGTCAAGTTTTGCCTTTGTTCCCATGCATTAAGACTATGCTGCTGAGCCCAGAAGTTACAAAGTACAGCTATCTGAACACTGAACCAGAGATCATTTTACTGCATTAATGTAATAATCCATCTGTCACATTTTGTATATCTGTGAATGACTTGTGCTGTTACTCTAGCTTATGAAAAAACTTCATACTCCGAAGAAAAAATATTTCTAGAGAAGCCACATTTTAGGCGGTGGGAAGGGGGGAAAGGGTGATGGAGAGGGACCTGGCTCCAGCATCCATTCTGCAGGGGGAGGGGTTGGAGGAAATAAGGAGGAGGAGGAAAGAGTTCCTCTAAAAGAGAAACCATGAAGCAAGCTATTTACCAGTTCAGCTGTCTGACACACAGTCATGAGTAGCAGAGTACAAATTCCATATTCTGAAGAGTAAACATAGTGCTGCCAACCCTCATGATCTAAATGCGAGTTTTAAGATATTGGGAGTTTTTCCTTAAAAGTCCTGCCTCCTGAAGTCATGGGATTACAAGAGAAGCTCAGCTTTCATTTAAAAAAATTGTTTTTAGGTCTCATGGTTGCAAAGAAGAGGGCTGAGAACATGACTAGAGGTTATCTTGAAGGTTCAAAACTAAAAAGGCAAAGAAAAAGAAATTATTTTTTAAAATCTCGTTTGTTTTTTTTAAGATACTCTCCTGGCTTCTGAGGGCCGATTCATGATTTTTGAATGCTTGGGGTTGACAATACCATATGATATATCAAAATAATAATGTAGGTTCTTTATAGGCAACAGCCACTGTAATTGTCTTTCATTAGGATGTCACTTTTCACTAAGACCTATAAATTACATGAGTCCCTTCTTGTGTGTGCATTTGGAGACTATCCTGGTATAGTTATGTTGCTGTAGCTATGGGAGTATAACCCTGTAGTGTAGACATAGTCTACATATACCAATGGAAGGGGTTTTTCTCTCACTGTAGGAACGCTACCTCCTCAAACAGACAGCCACGTCAATGGCTGCATTCTGTGGAGGGAAAAAAAACACACCCCTGACCAACACAGCTAAGTTGACTTAACTTTTTATGTGTAGACCGAGCCTCAATGACCATAACTTCCTTGGGATCAGATCACACAATGATCAGGGGAAAGAAAAACAAAAAAACAACCAAGGTCTCATTTTGTAATCCTTTCCCAGTAGTTTACCTGAGAAAAAGGATGACAGCTAAAATACCTGTTCAGTAACAATCAGAGTCTTAAAATTTTCATTGCAGACATCCAGCCTATTCTCCTTTAAACTCCAAGCCTCATTTCTAACAAATAACCACATCTCTGACAAATGTACTTCGGACTAAGGCTGGCTATAGTCTCAGGTGGGCTAGACTGTCTTCTGTGACACTACTTGTAGGGGGTGGAGCCTTATTTCTGGGTATTAGAGGGTACCTCCCTCCAGCAGAACATCTGATGCCCTGCACAGGGAATGGAGATAGGCAGTTGTGTGACCAGCACTCTCTAAAAGGGGACACAGAAGTGTCTGTAGCAGAGGTGGTTGAAAAATTGGGAAAATGTTCACAAAAAAACTGTCCCATTTTTAATTGAAACCACTGGAGTGTGGACTCTGGATACCAGTGGAGTGCGGGCTTGTCTAAGTGCTAGACCAGCTGGGGTGTAAATTCGAGAACACACTGTCTGTGTAGATCTTGCTGGCACACTCTAAGAGTTCCTTAGTGCACACTGTTGTAGTCCTGTTTCAAACAGTATTACATTAATGAACACTAGGAAACACAAATGGATATTTAGTGCACAACATGCCGGTCTGCATGAGAATTTAGTGCGGACTAACACATCGTGTAGACAAATCCTGTGATGTCGTTTCAGTCTTACCACTGACAGTTACTTGTTATGATTCCAAACATATGTCCCAAATATTATGATAGCACAATTCACTATCTCCTCTACTAACTGAAGTGAACAAGAATGGATAAGGCTCCAATCCTGCAAAGGGATCCACCCATTCACACCATTATCTCCCTGTGGAATGTCAATTAATACACTCAGTGGGACAGCATGTGGGTATAAGTGCCTACCCAATGGCTCCTTTTGCAAGAAGCAGCTCATCGTGAGTCACATACTTTCCTATCACTTCTTTCCCTTATATTATTAATATTGTTATTTGAAGGTACTTAGATTTCACTTCCTATGTCTTGTTGCATCTTTATTTATTTATTGTTGGCTGACCAAACTTTTTAAAAAAAGTAAATAATTTGCTTGTGGGATTATTTTTCTTTTTTGTTTCCCTTTATCCTACCACTTTTGTATATGTTTAAAGCAATGCCTCCCCTGAGTCCCTCCTCATATAAATGTTAGCAACAATAATTACATATATTCCTTCTCCAGCCCAATTACTTGTTATTCTGACCAAATGAAGTCCTCATCATTTGGTAAAACCTGTAGATGTTTCCCACTCCACCCTCTCCTGAAACGTGACAACTTTATCTAGTGCTTATTGAAGTCTCTTCTATGCACAGCCATTTCTTAGCCTTTGTATGTTCATCTCACATTACCAGACTGACATGTGCAGTCCCCTTGAGTGGGTATCTGTGACACGCTAGGATGTTAAGTGCACACAGGATATAGTAATGCACCCTGGAAGAAGGGAGGGGAGAAGGGTGAGAGGCCAGATGTGGAAAACATTGCTAAAAGTTGTTAAATATCCATAGCATTAATTAAAATAATTTTGAAGGAGTTCTTAGAACACAGTGTACCTTCTATAGCTGTGACCGACCAAGCATTTCAATCAATCTGTGGGACAATGTTTGCACGGGTTAGCCAGTCTGTCTAAAACACAAAGCTGAAAGGGTTGAAACCAGACAGGGTCTCTGGTTCGTCTGCTAGCTCATGTTTGTTAGGCCAGCTAGCCTCTAGGCCTGCTCATAAAATGCTGGTTTCCTTTCTCTCCCTCAGCAGATATGGCTCTCCCACTGCATCCTTCTAATTGCCTCAAGGCCAGTTTGCCACAGTAAGAAAAACTTATCCCTCCTATTCATGGTTATAAAGGGTCCAATATTCTAGGTTACCAAACTAAGACAATGAAATTTGCAGAAGTTGAAACAAGTGTATTTCTTGCAGCCATTGATCATGTTAGGAAAATGTTTCTACATCACATGAATGTAACCGTCAGTCACCTGAAAGTGAAATCCCACAACAGAAGTCTTTGCTGAAATGAAATGTTGCACACAGCTAGGTGGGTTTGGTAGACAAACTTGAAGCAACATTAGGACCACACGCATGAATCTGAAACTGAGCCTCCCCCGCACCCCAAATCCTTCCAAACAAAATAACCTAGGGGAGACTGGGGAGGGACAGCGTTTGGAGATCAAGCTCATATTGCATCTCCCTATTATGGCAGCTCCTGTCCCACGGAGCTGGGCCTGGTTCCCCACTCCAGGAGCGGTGACCTCAGGTTCACCCTGAGTGATGGAGGAGCCATCAAGCCAAATCTGAGTGGCTTTGTGACCCCCTTTAGGCCAGGTCGCAATGGCAGGGGCCCTCTCAACTGGAGGCCCGGGACAAACCCCCACCCTTCTGCACAACCCTGAGCATCATCAAAGACTTGATGAACAAATGCATGGAGGTTTTGAACACTGCTATGAGATGCAACTGGCAGATGGGATGGGAATCAAAATCAGGCATTCTAGCTAGAACAAGTCATAACACACTAAATTACTAACAGAAACTATTTTTATAAGCCACACACAAAACCTCAGTGTTGTTCTTTTTACAGTTCTGTGTAATGCTATGAGTGCTACAGACTATCTTCTCATAAATCCTGCCAGGTCAAACTGAAATCTGAAGATTCAGATTACACTGTATGATCAAGAGCATCTGCTTTCATCTCAGACACAGCAGGGATGAGGCAAGAGTCATCATTCAAGATTTAACAAATGAATCAGCAGCCAGTGTGCACAGCCAGCATTCTAGTGGGAAAGTAGACAGAGCAGAATCAGCAAGTTTTGTTGAAAAAGAAAAAGAAAAACAAAACAACCCCCCCTCAAACCTCAAAGAGCATCTGCATTATGTGTGTGTATATAAACACATTATATCTCAGCCCTCAACGTTCCAGGGAGAGAGAGAAAAAATTAAACTAGATGGGGCTGGATAGTAATTCAGGAATATCATATATACATTCACACACACACACACAGACACTGGAGTCAGTTTACAGTAAATATTAGCATAGTGAAGCTCAGATTCTTAGAGAGCCTTGCAAAGTGCAAAAAATTGCAAATCCAGTTATAATGAAACTGTTTCATGTGAAACTGCTCTGTGAAAATTATGACTTCATTATAAAAGGATTCCAGCATGTAAGCGCACACATTATGGATGTATATAGAGAGTGCCAAATCTCTTATCACACCAACCTGGGGCCTAATCCTGAGTTCTTTACTCAATTTTTACTCAAGATAATGTCCACACATTTCAAAGGGAGTTTGCCTGATTAAGAACTCTAGAACTGGACAAATTTGAAAAGAAAAAAAAAGTAGCATCTAAGTAGAGAAACCAGGATTTAGTCCACTGACTAGTTCAGGGGCAATAGCAGTAAAAAAGCAGTTTCACATATTGAACTGTGTTGTCTGAACATGGACAGCATCCTTCAGCTCTCTACGTGTGCAATCAAAGGAACCATTCTTTCCAAGGGCAATCTCTTCTCTCTCGACATATTTGTACTGCTATTGCACTAGGACCATGGAGATTGTTAGTATTTGTTTAATTCATTTACTTGAATTTTTGCCTCAGCGCTTACTATCCAGGGGAAGTTCAGTGGTATTCTGTCTATTTGACAGGATTATTCTTTGGGAGGTGAGAGGGGGCGGCTATGGGGCACAGGGGTAATCTTTTGGACAGGACAACTACTCTCCTCTGACACAAAATGGAGCTCTCTACAATAAAAATAAAGTTCATCTGTGCAGGAGACACACAAACCTCACCATTTTCCATTCCAAGTGCAAGGTGCATTTCTGTAACCTTGTTTTCTCTGACACAAATACATATAAAGCAAATGTATTTTTAAAATATAATAAAAAACCCACGACACTCTACTGCACATGCTTCTGACTGTGGGGAGAGGACGAGAGAACAAACGTACAGATTGGTAGTCGTGTTGCTCACTGCACTACTGTAAGACATTCAGGTACCTCTCCCTTGCTCAACAAACTCTTCTGGTATGCACCCCAACCTCCCTCCGCAGCGGAAAGTTATCGAGGGAGCTAGAGAGCACTAGTGTTAGATGAGCTGCGAGCTCTAGTACAGGCAAACTTACAGTGCCCAGAGCTATTTTCAACACCTTGTCAATTAAGCTTGCTACAAGCAGGTAATAGTGGGAAAGCAGCTCCAGCCACAGGAGTTGTGTCTACAGCAGGGCTTTAAACTTTGCTAATATCTGTGCAATCAAACTTAGACACATTTAACTTTAGAGAGAGGAAGCCTGTTTTGAATGTCTGATGCCTACAGCAGTTAGAATCCTGGATGAGCTCTCACTTATGTGATGACCACTATGTTGGCTGACCCCAGGGACTGAACCAGGGATTTCCACACCTACAATAAAAGTTTCTACAGCTTGAGATAAATGCACATTTTTGGTTATTCTCTGTGGATATGGTACAGAAGAGGACATGCACTGATCAGTGAGTTGTGTAACATTAGCAACAAAGGAAACATTTCAGAATGTTCTTCTTGTGTAGATGGAGCCTTTGTTGGGAAGAAAGGTAGACGAGCCCAAGTCAGTCCTTCAAGGGGGCAAAAGGAAGCTCCCTGTACAGACTGGCTTCTAAGGGACTGGTCAAACTCTGGCTCCTGGTGTTGGAAAATGGATAAATGCTCTTCAGGAAGGGCACATGACAACGGCCAGCGATATTTTTAGATATGCTTGCAGGGTCCCTTATGACAGTGACTGGAAATTTCAGCGTTTTTTGCACACGTAGCTGTAGACTAGTTCTTTAATACAAAATAAACTGGTAGAGTTAAAAGTGCCTCCTTTTCAACAATATTAGATAAAAATACAAGATAAAATAGGATATTGGATATTTGTTGGACATCTTTTAAACAGATAATACATCGGGGTCCAAGCCTGCAACTACATGTAAACCTCTGCACCTACACAGAGCAACACTGGGGACAACAAAGGGTTCCATCTTCACACGTGCGCACACAGGATCAGGGCCTTCATTTACAACCTCCATTTACAACAAAAAAAGTTTGTTTTTATTTATCCTTTTATATATATATAACGGGGCGGCACTCACTTCTCGTGAGCATCCCCTTGTCCGAGTGCATGTGCCTGCACTTTCTCTCTGACTTGCGGTGGAGTCTTCAGCAACTCGGTCCTCTGGCTGAGTCACACACCATCTGTTTGTGAGATAAAAATCAAACCCCTTCTGGGGTACAAGTATAACAGGGGGCTTCTCTCAGTTCCCTCTGTAAGGTCTCTTTATGTGCAGCCCTCTCCCTAGGCTGAATCCTCATTCTGCCCAGCAGGACCTATACCAGTACCCTGGTTCGGACTGTCTCTCAGCTCGTTCTGGAGCTATCCAATTGTCACTGCTCTTCAACCAGTCCTGGCCCTCATGGGGGGCCATGTCTCCCAGGACCCCCTCCCTGGAGACTCTTCACCTTGCTGGACTTTTCTGGCTCCAGCTGGGCCACTAACCAGTTCAGCTATCCTTCTGGGGGTGCATCAAAATCCAGGTCACTTCATCAGTGGCTGGTAGGGGGGATCTGGGCATACCCTCTACTCCGGGTCCCAGCCCAGGGACCCTAAAGAGAGCAGCCATTCACCACGTCCCTTTAATTAAGCTGCATTGCTGCTATGATTCCATGGGCCACTTCCCCGTGGCACCAGCATATCCTTCACCCTCACCTCAGGGCCTTGTTCTGGTTGAGTCCCAGCCGCCAGCCTGGAGCTCCTTCTTGCTTCCATTGGTCTCTGCTAGCACTGCTCTGTCCGAGGTCCTGTAGCTCCCTCAGCCAGTCAGGCACTCCACTCACTCTCCTCCAGTTCCAGCAAGGAACTGAACTCTGCTCTACACTGCAGCTCTTTTTATATAGGTCTTCTGGCCCCGGATTGGCTGCTCCCTGCAGCCCCTCTCTGATTGGCTGTGTCTCAGGCCACTGCTCTAGGCAGCCAGCAGAACTCTTTCCACTGCCCTTTCCTGGGGTGGGGTGTGGCAGGGCCACAAGGTCTCCAGCGGGGGGTGGGAGTGGGTGGGAATGTGATGGTGGTTCAGGGCCTAGTCCAGCCCTTCATAAGTTTTTCTGATTTTTAAAATAACCTAACATCCTTTTATCTATCACAATAACATTATTTAAACCTAGATCTTTTAAATTTAAATTATCTGTACATGGTTCATGGGTAAATAAATAACAGATAATTTTGCTTAGAACTTGTGATTGCCACTAGCTTTAAGTAGATTGGATTTTAAAAAAACCCACAGACAACTATAAAAAAATCCACAGAAGTTTGGAAAGAATATGAAACTCTGATATTCCAAGGCAGTATCCAATCTCTAATTGAGGAAATTAGAAAGAAATGTCTCTTACTTTCCATTTAGGATTTCTTGCTCCTTCTTCTGAATTACCTGTTATTGGCCACTGTCAGAGATAGGATATTGGACTAGATGGACAACTGGTGTGGTTTGTTACGGGAGTGCCTAGGTTCCTAAATTTAAATATATAAGAATTCATTTTGTGCCATTCCAATGCCTCAGCAGGTCAGACCTGCTGCAACAACTCAGCACATACCCAGCAAGGTCTGGCAACTTGTTTTTAAAAAAATTACTTGTGTACCCATACGCAGGTCAGAAGGATCTGTACAACTTCTCAGAAAATTTGCCAAGCAGATTAACTACATTTGTTTAATCGCAGAAAGGGCTTTAAAGATGTAAACATTAAATCAGAAAATTATGTCATAGGTGGGGGCAATTTATGCTAACTCCAGATGAACATATTTAGTTTAAAAAACCAAAACCAAAACCAAACCAAACCTGAGTGAGATGATACCGCTTTAAATAAGGATAGCTTACAAGTAAAGCTTGTGGTTGAAATTATGTCTTCACCAAAATGGTATTTTTGCCAAGGAGACTCATGGCAGCCTTCATGGGTTTATACTAGCACAAATTTACCAAATATGGTGGGGAATTTGCAAACATCGAAGATATTTGCATTTGTTCTTGAGTCTAACATAACACAGTCCACAGTCTTGCCATCAGAGCCTATAACTATTAAGTGATAACTTAAACACTGGAATGCAAATAATCCATTGGTTCACATCAGCGTCGTGTCCATTTGTCAATGTTCCCAGTCACCTACAGCCCTGACAATACCTTATTTGACTTCTGAAGGGAGTAGTCTATGGGAAATGTATAAAAAAATTAAATTATGAGAGTAGAAGTCAGCAATGATTTACTCGTAAAGAAGTAATATATTAAGTGACACTGTCCAGAGTTACTTGACCTCAAAGCTGATTGCTACTAAATTGCTTGAATTGAAGTTAGTCATTTACCTACTGGCAGCTATTCAAGATTTATCTATTCAGGCTACAAGGTTTTATCATTTATCTATAAACTCCCTACTACAAGTTAACTTTCAAAACACTGATTTAACTGCAAAGCTTGGGGAAACTACGTTGAAACAAATAAAAAATTAATATAACTGCTTGATAAAACATAAAACTTGAACAATATGACACCTCTCCTTTGAGAATTTAAAAGGATGCGTTGAATAGTTTATGGATAAAATGGGATGCAATGAAATTTAAAGAGACCAAGATCAGAGACCTCAAGTCACTTGACCTATATATAAGGCATTTATGTCCCAAAAATAATATGGATCTGTAGTTTATTAGATAAAAACTAAATAGCGAAGGAGATAGTTCTGTGCTGTAGAGATAAGAGCAATTACTTCACATTTTAAAGACAAATTAGAAAAAGTTACTCAGGGACAACTGGACTTTTTCCTCACTTCTAACTGCATGTTTATCTAGCATATTTATCAGTTTAATGAGTTTGCAATTAGTGAAGAGCTAAAACTTTTAATTTGAACCTGTATTCAATCAGATTTAAGGAGAGAGAAGATTAGAAAATTACCTGGATTTTGCAAAACTCTGATTCTGTCAGCATTATTAGGAAGTTGTGAAAAAGACAATGAATAAATTAAAAATGGATATAGCCTTACATAAAACCTACCTCATTTTTAGAGATCTGGTTTCTGCCCTCTATTTTACTAGGGCCAGATGTCAGAACACTCCTAAAGGTTGCTGAAATTTCGATCTGGATAGGGACAGGTGGCTATGCTACTGAGGCCACTACTGTCTACCACCCTTTTACATTTGCAACTGACTTTATTTTACTCCTTTATCCAGTCACTGCTAATGCTACTTCATCAGTCTGCTGCACACAGGGTATTCACACAGCTGTCTATCTTACTTCCTAAAGACCCAGCTGTATCACTGCAACGACACACCAGGTGGCCCACAGTCTGGAGATCAGAAGTTCAAAGGTTTATTCAGAACCCACACAGCATAATATGCTGTTTCTACCTTAGCTTCATTAATCTACAATAAGTTTTGATAACTGTGAGTGCCACTGGCTATGGAATGAAATCATTATACTAACATAATACTCCAGAAACAGGGTCACAAGCTTCCTTGGCTAAGATATGTAAAACCTTCTGAGAGCCTCAGATGAAAGGCAAACTCGAAGCTCCTCCTCGCTTTAGGAGCTTTGATGGGCAGAGCGTCTTAGGCTCCGATTCAGGACAGCGTCCCTGTTCAGAAGAGCACTCAAGCATATGCTTAACTTTAAGCATGGGATTTTCATTTATTCAGGAGATCACTTCAGCATCTGCTAGAGATCAAGGCTGGATTAAGGCACTCCAGTGCCCTAAATTTACCATGATAGAATGCCTCCTGTAGCTCCATCTTCCAAATGCACTGCCCACTTGTAATGGCAGTGGTCTAGGGACTCCTCCCTTCCTTGAGAGGCTGAGGCAGCAGCACAGGCTCATCATCTCCCGCTAGGCCATGAGCAGCAGAAGGGACATCTTCCCTTCTGGGAACAGCAAGGTCTCAACTCCCAACCTGAAGTGGAATGGGGCAGCAAAGGGGCCTCCTAATACATCCTCAAGCAGTCAGAATAGTGATGTTTTGGGGTTCAGCAAAGACCAGTAAGAGGTTGTGTCTTCCCATAGCACTGGGTGCCTTAAATGCTCTACTGCTGAGGCTCACAGACCAGACTCACTTAGTCAGCAGACAAACATGCCGTTCCCTGACTGTTCATGTACTATTCAGTCCAGCACTCTGACCCCAACAGCTTGCCTACAACACAACCACTCCACCAATGTCTCCACCAGCCGTGGTTACTACTTACACAGTGACCTCAACACATCGCCAGTCCTGAATTTCCATTTCCCCGATATTATGTGCCCTGACGAATCAGCCCTTTTCTGGAACACTCAATGACATAACAAGGTTTGTTGCTCCTTTGCAGAGACAGACGGACAGTTGATTACTTAAACGAGAGCTAACAATCATTTCAATTTAAACACAGCATGGGTCTAGTTTTGGTTAAAAGTAAAACAAGT
This sequence comes from Chelonoidis abingdonii, assembly GCF_003597395.2. Lineage (NCBI taxonomy): Eukaryota > Metazoa > Chordata > Testudines > Testudinidae > Chelonoidis > Chelonoidis abingdonii. Next base: position 175,906,327 of record NC_133770.1, on the reverse strand, counting down.
TTATTTAATCAAAAAGAGAATCAAAAAGTTTTTAAGTAAGTTCTAGTACAAGCAATAAAGATGAAAATGGTTAAAAGCAAATAAAAGTAAAAACGCTTTCTAATGACTCAGACCCAATTTAAGAAGCTACACTCTTTGTTCAAGGTAGATTTCTTACCAATCTTTCTTTCTTGCAGTCATATGCATCACCCCTCCTTCCAGAATTTGCTTCATCAGATACAGTTGACTAACTGAGCCCATAATAAAATCTGAAGGAGCTGGAGGAACAGCCTTCTCAATAGCAGGTCTAAGGTGAAACATTCTCACAAATCAGGAAAGCACAATTTCGCCAGCTTCAGATCATGCTGCAAGTCTCATTTCTTCAATAAGGCACCAGAACAGAAGAAAATATCAGGAGCGCATTCCAAAGGCAACAATTAAGCCAATGAAGTAGGACTGTCCATTGAAAGAGATTCCATTGTTTTCTGAAAACCACGTACATGACTCCGATAGGGGGCTTTAGATATTACTATAGATAAATTAAAAAACTATAATTTGACCTACATTTTCAAAAGTGACTAGCAACTCTGGACACCTTGATTTTTTGGTGCCCAGCTTGAAACACTTTTTAAAAAGGGCCTCATGAAAATCAAATTTTGTAAAGATGCATCAGGTTGGATGCCAAAAACAGAGGCACCCAGAATCACTAGTCACTTCTAACAGTGTAGGCAATAAAATACTAATATCAGTATTATATGTCAATAGCAGTTGCCAAACACATTCCAACTATCAACCTCTTTATAACAGACGTCATTAAATATCAACATTTGCCAACCATTTCCAAAGATATCTCCTATTCCTTTTGAAATCAAATTAATCCAGGAACATTTTGCTCTCGTTGTGGCACTGGGACAGGTTTCTGTAGAGTCCCTGTGTGGCCAATAGAGAGCCAAGGAAAGATCATTAGGTTACTCACAACATTTTGGCCAAGAAACAAGAGGGAAATTTGTTGGACAGATCCTAATAATAAAAAGCGCGTCAATCAAGGACAGCAGAAAATCCTTTCCTTGTTGTTGCTGGAATGAGCCATTACTCAAAAATCACTGGGCATTAGCAAATTATTTTTGAGTGTTGCTTTTGTTATAAATGAGGAAGTCGGAAATGTCGTTCCAAAGTGAGGCAACCTGTAATAAGTGTGTGTCCACAGCTGGCACATGATGACATTTTAATAGCTACTGTTGTATTTGGATTTTAAAAAGAAAATGCAACTCTTTATGACTATCTTTTGTGAGATGGACACTTTTTTGTTATCTCTGCATTGCCTAGAAACCCCTTGAATGTTATCTTTTTGCATCTGTAAAACTGAAAACTTTTATTTAAGTTTCTGTTAAATGTAAAAATGGACATGGGCTGTGAACAGAAGTTATAGGTTCTGGGCCCATTGCTGCATCTTCACTGAGGCAAAATTTGAGTTGACTTCAATGAGCGTTTTGCCTGAGTAAGGAGTGCAGGATCAAGACCTTTAATCTTGTAAATCAGATAGTGCCATCTGAAGAAATTATCTACATGAAATGATGACTGAAGGTGCAGACATAACTTTTGCCATGGGAAGTTCAGTGGTTTCAAGAGAGCAGTTATGGGGAAAAAAAAGATTTATTTTAAAAAGACAACTCTAATACTCACTCACACTTCACAAAGTCTTAAGAAAGAAAATGAAAGTTCAGAAACAGATGTTGTTCTCTGGAGCGCTAGATTTACATCAAAGTATCTTCAGTTTAGGCCTAGAGTTTCTGGGATCTAACAAAACGCTCCCCCACTCCCTTATCCACCTCTGTTTAATTAATCACAGTGTGTTTAATCAAAGTCCACTTCCCCCACAAAAAAAAAACCCATTATTTATTTTAGTACTGATATCAACATCAGTAACTGAAAAAGTATGGAACAGAATTCTTATATAAAAGGTAATACTGTCTGGTTACTGTAATGAGAGATTAGACTTGAATGCCTAAATAGTCTAAGTAAACTTAATTATGGCAGCCTAACCAGACTTTAATTGTAATAAATGATTATTTGCACAACATCCCTATTTCTCCAGCAAATTATTATACCTTCTGTCACAAAACTGAGCATATTATCAGATTCCCATAAATTATGCCTGCACTCCTTTTGTCACTGCTGTCTGCCTACTCTACATATGCAACTACATGGTTTATTTAACTCATAGGAAATTAAAACTACTGTACACATTTTATATATAGATTAGCATCTTGCATTTATAGTTTCTTCTTAGTTTCAAGCCTGTATCCAAAACAGTTCTGGTATAAATGCAACTATGTTTCTCAGGGGTTGTTTTTGTTTATTTATTTAAGGCACATAAGAATGAGTGTATGTGAGCGTGTGCGCACACGCAAGAAGATAAATCAGTACAAATGTATAGAGCTGTTTTAATTTCAGTTTAAGACACAAAGGAAAGCATGCTTGCTACTAAGTGTAAGCCAACTAGAACACTTCACTGTCTTATACGCACTTCCTATTCAGTCATCACAACTGAAGTAACAAAATGTCAGTTTTGGGGAGGGAAGACAGATGAGAGTCCTAACTGGAACATTAGATTCAAAATCCCATGAACTCTTTGGGGAAGTTCAGATCTGGATCCAAAATCTGCAGCTCAAGTCCAACCCTCAAAAAAACAAAACAAATTCCTACATAGAAATTCTGAAATACACATAGCCAGAGCCCTTTCTTGCTGGCAGTTACTTATAGGATATGATAGTAATCAAAGCTATATGGGCATTGTTATTAGTGATATTTATTCACAGAACTTAAATAGCATTGAAAGAGAATCAAGGCTGTGGAAAAACTATAGAAAGCCAGGAAGCTAGCATTTAAAAACATATCATATATATCAGACATATTGTAACACCTATGTTCAGTAACAATTCCTTAGGAAATCAGTAAGGAGTCATCCTGTTATTGCTAGATTTTTTAAAAGCTCAGTATGTTTGCATTTAACAATGAGTCTCCTAGTTATTTTTTTCAGAAACACTAACTGTGACGCTCTTAAGGTGTTTTGTAATATATTATATCTTTCCTTCACCCCCTCCCCTCAGTTTATTTCTAGTTTCTGGACTTAAATGTCACCAGCAGCTAATGAAATGGCACCCTATGGCCCCTAGACCCAGAAGCGTACTAGGAAAACCCCACTCTAGGACCATCAGGGCTGATGTGGCTCTACCGTTACCCCAACCACGTGAGTTTAGGGAAGACGGACAAACTCAGCTGGCAGAAGCAGTGACAAGGAGCTGCAACAGGGACCTTGGGACAAATGATGACATCATGAGCATCCAATTAATTTTTGTATCTCTAACGATAGCCATTCTCTCCCGTGTGCAGATTGGCTGCTTCCTCCAATCTTTCCTGCCTCCTCACTAGGTCTACACTAGAAGGGGGTGTTGATCTAAGATATGCAACTTCAGAATAGCTGCAGTTGGCGTATCTTAGGCCAATTTACCTGGCTGTGAAGATGGCGGCAAGTTGACCACTGCCGCTTCCCTATCGACTCTGCTTCTGCCTCTCGCTGTGGTGGAGTTCCGGAGTCGATGGCAGAGCGATCGGGGGTCGATTTTATTGTGTCTCTACACTAGACATGATAAAATTGATCCCCGATAGATCGATCGCTACGCGCTGATCCAGTGGGTAGTGTAGACGTACCCAGTCTCTCCACTTCAGCTTCACTCCACATGCTTTCCAAGCTTCTGTTCTTCCCTCCACTTCTTTTTCCTTACCCCCTCCTGAAAAAGTCCCCCCGCTTCTATATTTAGCTAATCTCCGTAGGGGATGAGGGGGAGAGGGGAAGGAAGACAGAGAGACATAGAACTAACAAGCAAACCATCACATCACATTTTCTCTGCCTGTGTGTTATTTCCCTTACCCTGTTCCTGTTTATTGAGATGGTAAGCTCTTTGGGGCAGCAATTTCACATATTCTGTGTTTGTACAATGCCAAGCACAATGGGGCCCCAATTTTGGTTGGAGTCTGTAGACACTACTGTAATACAACAAATAATAGTATCTAATTCATTCTCTAAAAGGCTGAGAAGAGGTATGAAATGTTTTCACAATCAGAAATTGCTTCCTGAATGCAGTCACTTAAAAAAATTGCACAGTTCTTTGCAGAATATGCATTGACACATATTAAATTTGTTTATTATTAAAACAAAACATAACAACCCCCCGATCTAAGTTGTACAGTTTCAAAAACACCCCTTAAAAATTCAGGATGCTATTTTCAAAAGAGCTCAACTCCCATGTAGACATTTAAATCAAGCGGCCATATTTTCAGAAGTGCTCAGAACCAAATGGCTCCCATTGAGAATCCATTGGGAGCTGCTGGGTGATATACTCTTTGGAACAAACCCCTAGTTTGGGTGATGAACACTTTTGAAAACATGTCCTCAGAACTTTCCCCGCTGACTCTCCCAAGTGCAGATTATCTTCAAATATTTTAAAAGACAGTAACTCCTCACTTAACGTTGTAGTTATGTTCCTGAAAAATGCAACTTTAAGTGAAATGATGTTAAATGAATCCAATTTTCCCATAAGATTTAATGTAAATGCAGGGGGTTAGGTTCCAAGGAAATTTTCTGGGGGCAGACAAAAGGCATTATATACTATGGTTGGAAGTGCCCCTGACTTACCCCACGCAGGCACGGTCTGCTGCAGGCAAGGACGCTAGGAAGCACCTTCGCAGCAGTAGCAACTTCCCTGGAGAAGAACAGGCGCAGACTTTGCCAGGGGATGCTCCAGGCCCGCCTCTTCCCGTCCACGCTCCACTTCAGGCCCACCTCTTCCCAACCCCACTCCACCTCTTCTCCAGAGCACACCACATCCCCGCTCCTCCCCCACCCCCAACAGCTATTTGGTGGTGCTTAAGACTATCTGGGAGGGTGGGAGAGAGGAGGAGGACTGGAGACATGGCACTTCCCTGCTCCTCCCCCTCCCTCCCAGCGCTTCGCACTTAGGACTTTCTGGGAGAGACGGGGAGGAGTGGAGACACCGCGCTTCCTCGCTCCTCCCTCCCTCCCAGAAAATCCTAAGCCGCCAAACAACTGTTTGGTGGTAGGGGATGTGCTGGGAAGGACGGGGAGGAGGCAGAGAAATGGAACTTGTGCAATGCTCCCTTGTAAAGTTGCTGCTCTTTCACAGAATCTTAAAAGCAGTGGAAAGAGCAGGCAGCCAAACAATGTACAAGGGAGCATTTCACAACTTTAAATGAGCATGTTCCCTAATTGAGCAGTGACGTAACTTTGAAACAACGTGAACTGGAAGGACGTTAAGTGAGGAGTTACTGTAAATCTATTCCCACAGTGTCACTTTACAGGCCAACTTTTCAGGTGAGGTATCTAAATTGTCAACAGAAAGAGACAACTGAAAACCTAAGTCTGCATATATCTCTTTAAACCCTGATTTCCCAAGCTGCTAAGTCCCTCTGGAGTCTAAGTCACACACATTTCCTGCACCTTCCAGTATTAGGCACTGAGTGTGCTGAGATTGAGGGTGAAACTTAGGTGCCTATATCTGAAAATTTTAACTTGCACGACACACATCATTCCAGAATACAAAATCACTGAACTCAATTTTTAAAGAAACCCAGATAGTGCTTTCACTGGAGTGCACCTACCAACACAGCAAAACACAAGACTCTAGCTGGTAGGAGCAGAATTAGCCAAAGCAAGGACCAAAGAACATTCAGAGAACTTTCTACAGTTTTGACTGGACTTTCTTTGCTGTGAGCTGATTGGCTGTTTGCCTCAACTGTCTCCCTTCCCCTCCCCCACACGGTCTTCACCTCAGCTTCACTCCACACCTACTTCCTTCCCCTCTTCCCCTTTGCCCTGTTCCCTCTCTTTTCCCTTTTCTTTCAGTTTATCAGATCCCCTCCTAAGTAAACCCAGAAATAAGTAAATAAATAATAGTGGAACTAACATGATGTTTGCTCCCATTGAATTGTTCACTCTGCTTGTGTGTTAGAACCTTTCCTCCACCCCATGTCTATTTTATTTTGACTGTAAGTTCTTCAGGGCAAGGACCATCTATTACTCTGTGTTTGTATAGCGGGGTTCCATTCATGACTGGCCTTTAAGCACTACTGAAATAAACATGATTAACATCATCATCATCAAAGATAATACATATGAATTGTTAAGACTGTCTTGTTTTGAAAGCATGTTGTGCAGGCTTAAATTACTTTGTGTAAAACAATTAAACCCCCACTTCTCCCATGGTTCAATGTACATAACTGGAGCCATATCAGTAAAACTGCAGATTTCTCCACAGTAGTGGACTGCCCAGGGTTACAAAAACCATGATGTCATGACTTATTTACAAAAAGGCAAAAAATAATTATTTCTGCAATGAAAGTAATGGCCATGACAAATATGGAGACTTAGGACCTGATTCAGCTAGTTACTTAAGTACATTTAATGGGATTACTCATGTTCTTAAAGTTAGTAAATATTTAATTATGTCGCTGCATTAGGACCATAAATAGCAACATAATACACAGATAACTATTTTTTTGTGCTGTCATGTTACTGTCATGACATTTTACCTACTTACGTTTGTGCTGTTAGGGCCTGCTACATAGATAAAGCCCTATCTCTGGGTATGTGTGTGTGTGAGAAAGAGAGAGAGAGAGGTGTGAAACTAGGTCATATTACATATAGACTTAAAAATACCAGAATGTTGTTTAAATCATTGGGGTCAGGTTGAAAGAATTTTGTGCATCTTGCCCATCCTTTGGAATCCAGATGACACTCATCTAGAAAGCTGAATGGATTCTACTCTCAGATATTTGCATTCAACTTCTACCAGTGTCGATAAACTGTAATATGCATATTTGTGAAATCTAATATGCAAAAACAGTGCTTCTTTCTTCTGATCACATTCTTTGAAGTCTGTTATGACGAAAAATATACGACTTAAGTGAACGCTGAGATAAACAATTATAATCAAATGAGAGAATTTGTATAATTAATTGTAATTTTTTAAATGTTAAAACTTTTTATCCTATTCTTCAGGTAAAATTCAGGCCTATGGATACAATTTATAAACAGTTGCTTCTGATTATAAAAACAACTTTGCTGGGAATTGAAATTCTGCTTATTTTGTCAATATTTTTTTTTATTTTTAATGTGCTATCATAGTCAGAAAAGTGGCTATGAAAATTATGTTCTTAGTCAATAGATCTACTCACTGTGTTCTCAGAGTCAAATCTACTTATTTGACTGACAAAAATACATTTTCACTCCTTCTTTATGTCCACAGTAAGGCAAGCACAACTATGAGAAAGTCAGCAAAGTGCTATTCTGTAATATAACATCAGTAAAATTGTCAGCTAAATTCTAATAGCAGAACCTTTATTACTAGTGTTGATGCTTGTGCCAGAATGGCCAGATTTTTGGATCTCTGGTTGAGTGTGCTGGCCTGTTAGACGAGTCATTTTTTAGTTTGTATAAAGTGGATATATTTGATCAGAAAATCATTGAGAAATAATAAACATAGAAGCCCATATTCACAGAGTCGCTCTTCGGAGCAGGACCACATTTTGGAATTAGCTTAGATTAGTACCACTGTGAAAATGCCAGTTGAGTTTTTAGCCTCTAAAGTTCTTCTTTTCGTGTGTACAGATTAGGTATAAGCATACCTGTTGGGAAACCTGAGTTTTTCCAAGGTTGACCAAAGATTCCTACAACATGAAGGACAGAACATTTTAATGGTGATACTCTTGTGATAGAGCTCTGCATGCAAAGTCTATTGGAATTTCAGCAATTTTTGGATACAACAATAAGATGATCTATTGAATGGGCATTTTTCATCATCATGGAGGTTCTTTGCAAAAGTGGTGCTGCTGATTGTATAGACAAATACCTATACAGAGAAAACCAAGAATTACAGTATCAGTAATGTATGCTGTTCACCAAGAATTAAAAGTAAAATTTAGATGTATATATATTTGGAGATGGCTTTCAGTTACACTCTCTCTTTAACTACACCAGCGGTTCTCAGACTGTGGGTCAGGACCCCAAAGTGGGTCGCCAGGGATGGCTTAGACTTGCAGGCTCAGGGCTGAAGCTGAAGCCCGAGGGATTCAGCCCTGGGATGCAGTGCTCAGGTTACAGGCCCCCTGGCTGGGGCTGAAGGCTTTGGGCTTTTGACCCCTTCCCTGGTCACAGCAGTGGGCTTCGGGCTTTGGCTCCTCCACACATGGCAGTGGGACTTGGGCAGGCTCAGGCTTCAGCCCCCCCTCTTCGGGTTGTGTAGTAATTTTTGTTGTCAGAAGAGGGTCACAGTGCAATGAAGTTTGAGAACCCCTGAATTAGACAAACAGACAACTATTTATAGGGTTATAATGGTGCGCTCCACCCTGGCAATTTAAAACAATTAAATGAAGCAGCTATAAAACATAAATAATTTTTTAAAAGTTTAAGGAACAAAATTTTAAAAAGAATCTTACTTGTGAACAATAAGAAATGATTCTTATCCCTAAGGTATTAAAATGGTCCATGGTACAAGCAAAGGTTTAACAAATAAGTCTTGCAACCTTCTCTCTGATTACTGCAATTTATATAGAGAACAGTCACAGTGTATTTAGATAATCACACAGTATATGCATATTTTTTCACACAGCCGCAAGATCAGACTATTTGACTGTTGCTTATTTTGGAATTCTAGGTTTGCCAACGGGCTTTCATTAACATGTCTGTCTCTATAAACTTCAAGACACACTGAGGTTTTCTATAAAAGTGCAACAATAAATCCATAATCAACCCTTTGTTGAGCTGCACACACTTGGACACTATAAAATACAACTGAGATCCAATGGTTGGACCCTCTGTATAAAATGAAGCAGCTTCAATTTCAATGGTGTTTGAGACATGGAAGTGTTACTATTTTTTACCCATGGCCATGTAAATATGAACATTTAATGCTGCGGACTTCTTTGATTAGACATGCATTCTCACCACACAGCTGCAAACCTTTTTTCCTTCCTACTATTCCTCCTAGATAAAACCATGCTATTTTGCCTCAGTGCTAAACTCAATCCTGGTCTTTGCTGCCAGTTCACCTCCAGCTGCCTGTACAGAGTTTCACACTAAACCCCTTGTTTATGTCAGTGCTGCAATTAAGCCCAGGCCAAGAAGAGAAGTCCCTCAGAGGGTGGCAAAAGTGCAAGACTAAGAATTGATTTTCAGCTTCTCCTTCTCTATAATCTATCCACACACCCCTTCCCAAGAACAAAAAATGACAATGCTTACCTCCCCAACCACCAATTTTTTTTGTTTGTTTGTTTGTTTTGTTTTCAGTGGTCATTTTGGGGCATTTTCACAAATTGAATCCTGTTTCCAAATTGGCCAGTGAAAAGTTTTAGCCATGCTGAAATCATTTCCAGTGCTAAATTGGGAAACTTGAGGCAGCTGGGCAATCTTACAGCTGGCTAAACTGCAGCTTGCAATAAAAAGCAGTGTGAATAAGGTATATTGAAGCTAAATTGGATTCGTTTATTTTGTAGGGAGAGTTGGGGGAGAGGAATTAATGAACAGAAATTAAATTAGCTCAACCAAGCTTTTAAAAATATACTAAAAAATACCTGACCTGCTATGAACCTTTTAATAAGCAGGAACCTTTGGGCTAACAGAACCAATTTAGCTTCAGTTTCATTCCCTGCAAAGGCCTAGGTTCTGGAGGGTGAATACTACTAAACTTGATAAGAAATCAGATTTAATGTGAACAAGGTAAATGTTTGTTTCTGTTAACCAAAGTCAGCCCTGCACAAAGACACCATTATGGCAAATCCAGCCTAAGACAATATGCAGCCCAAATACAGAGGTCACACTGACTGATGAAAATATTTAATTAACTAATCAGCAGATACCTAAAGAAAAAATAAACATGCCTTTTTATCCCCGCTGCTGAAACTCTCTCCCCTGAAATCAAAAGAAATCATGGCCTATCCTGTTTTGGATAGATTATCGATTAACTTTAAAAACTCTAATACCATAATTCATTACAATAATATTTTATTCACATACTCCCTAATCTGATCTCAGTGTTGCTTCAATGAAGGAAACACTCTATGGCTATACATAGCACCTTTTAATGCTGATTGTGGAATTGGAGGCAATATAGATATCTATTTCCCCATAGCAGAGCTCCAGAAAGACTGGAGCCAGATCATTATTATAGTTAACCTACTTCAGAGGCCCCCTGGTTGTAAGAAGTTTCCCCTGTATCTCACAACCAGTATATGTTCTAATTTTATATCGATGTACAATAAAGGTAAATTCTTCTATTCATATTCTATAGATAGCTATGTTTAATCCTCTAAACTACACAACGATATCTCTAATAATAGTTTGTACTAATATAACGACTTCCAGAGGATCTGCAATTATCAATGACTTTATCTTCACTCATGTGAAGCACACCCATTTATGTTCATTTTACCAATGAGGAAACTGATGAGTAGAGAGTTTAACTCATTTAACCCAGGGTCTCATGGGAAGTCAGTGGCAAACAGAACATGTGACAAACAAAACCATCAAACCCTTCCATTCCAAGTAAAGCCTTACTGAAGTAATTGCAATTACTAAGGCAGCAGCAAAAAGAATTGTAAGTAACAAAATCCTCCTCATATAAATCTTTAACTTACCTACAGTACTTCTTTTACATCTCCGGAACCTTCAAAATAAACCTGTATACTACAAATCTCTTGAGGCATCAAAGACTTTAAAACACATTTGTTATGGCAAACTTCCAGCTACATAGGCACTCCGCCATTCCACCCCCCCCCACCACCAAGTGTGAGTGTATGTGGGAGCTTTCTAGGGTGGAGTGACTAGTTTGTCTGTCCCTCCTCTCTGCTTGTCAAATAGTGCCTACCGTTCTCTTCACCACCACCTCCAAACTATGTGACTCATGATATTAGGAACTTGGTGATGAGAGAAATCAGATTTTCCACCACTCCACCTCAACTTCAGCCAGAGGATACTCACTTCCTCCAAAGCCAGGCACAATGGGAGAGCAGTCTGTGTGTCATTCAGTGTCTAGGTGACTCTGTTCTGGTTACTGAAAGAGACAGAGACAAGGAAACGCAAATTTGTTCCCTTAAGGGCCTGATCTGGAGCGACATCGTGTATCTGTAAAAGCAGCAAAGAATCCTGTGGCACCTTATAGACTAACAGACGCTTTGGAGCATGAGCTCATGCTCCAAAACGTCTGTTAGTCTATAAGGTGCCACAGGATTCTTTGCTGCTTTTACAGATCCAGACTAACATGGCTACCCCTCTAATACTTGACACAGTGTATCTGTAACTCCCAAAGAACTGACTTCTCTCAGCATCAGAGTCTAACTATGATGTCTTCCAAAAGAATATAACTCATTATTTATTATCCATGAACACACTCATTCAGCTGACTGTTTGTGGGAATTTGACCTGCCCTGAGTTCAAATGAGGAGTCTACAAAGAGGGCATGGAAAGTTTATAGCTGTTGCAAGGTGAACAGATGATCGTTCAGTAGTGTAACCTTCACATTTTACCATTCAGATACAGTATCTTTACAGAAAGAGTGGACTCTGCAGACATCATGAAGGAAAAATCCAAAAAATGAATAAAAAAATAATATAAATCAAAGATTTAAATATCCAAATCAAACAATATAATGACAATTCTTCCGCCCTGATTAATATTCAGGCACAAAGTATTAACTGGGACTTTACAAGGCCTCCACTTGTGCACATCTGCATTGGGCATTTTAATAATTTGTGAGCAGATTTAGAATTTGCACCTACAAAACAAATGAGAAGAAATAGGTATTCTAACAGTTGTATGTAACTTTTAGAATTATTCATTTATACGTGCAGATTTTTCACATGCAGGTGCATGTATGTACATGCATATTTGTGTGTGTGTCCAAGTGGAGGCAAATGGGTGGAAATCAGCCCCTAAAATGTTTATATAAACAAATATTGAATCTATAAATATTTACTTAAACTGAAATGGAATCATTATCTAATTAAACAAAGTGACTTGTAATAAATACTTAAAGAACATTTCAAATCATGATTGTGAAACTTAAAGACAAACTTCATTATCAGTTTCCTTGCTTTCCTGGGAGCATGTCAGTGCCCTAAGAGCGAAGTCCTTTTTTTTTTCTTTTTCTTTAAATAAAAGGTGGTAAAAAAATTTTCTCAATGGACTTGTAGGTGACTTTACTATAATCTGCGGGTCAGTCACACAGCAGTCTACTTAAACTATACTTTCTTCACTTTAAAAGTCTTGAAGACTCATGAGGTCCTGTGATATCTTGCACAATACATCCTGCAAAGTCATGAATAATCATTTGGGCCGCCATCTTGCACTCACTCCATTGAGGAGAAAAATCTCCTGTGGCTACTTATAGTTACTAAATTAATTAATTAGTTAGGCCCATCTGGAAACAAATCTCACTAAACATCTTCATTTTTTTCTTTTTTTGCCAGAATTCAGTTAACTAAACCTTCAGACAAACTTTTTAAACAACGAATAGTTCCCAACAAGCAATGGTGTCTTTACTGTGACCTCTAGTATAAATTCTCCCTAATTTATTATTCATTCCACACCACCTGGGAGAGCCTAAGAGAATAGGTGAGTTTTGCAGTGTCCCAAAGGTGACAGAATTTGGACTCTGGTGAAGTGAGAAAGGAAACGAATTCCAGAGCCTTGATGCGTCACAGTATCAGCCCATTTCTGATTCAGCCAGATGTGAAGCTTTAAAAGTTTTGGTTGAGATTTAAAATGCCTCCTTGGACACAGCTTAAATCAGATACAGAAGGAAATTCACCCTAGTGCAGAGTGCTTGCACAAGACCTTATGCCTCTCAAAGTCCCTTATAAGCCCTTAATATGGGTTTTAAATGGTATGCAGCCTTGAGCAAGTGCATTGTACAAGGACCCTTAGGCCCAACTCTCAAAGGGATCCTCTAAGGCAGCTGCTTATAGTTGTGCAACTGAAATCAATGAATGCTGTTGAGACTGACCCTTTGCAGGACTGGGGACTAAATCAGCACCAAATGTTTTAAATTCTTGGTTGAACTGAGCATAGTTTAAGTTTTTAAATGTTTTTTTACCTTGAACATTTTTAATTTCCTCCTTTGAATATAGCTTACTGTTCAAGGAGGCATCTTAAAGGCAGAAGAAATCCCGAATTGTGACTATAACATAGCAGGCCATATAACACATTGCAGAAACTTTCAACTCTGTTTGCAAGTTGGTTTTTTGGAAAGATCTGCAACACTTTTCAAATGAGAACAATTTGGTCTATCAGCATAAGGTTTTCTGATAAGGAAAATGGTTATCTGACAATATATTGACATTACTGACTGTCAGATTTATTATGCCAGTTCCAGATAGGATATTTAATGCAAAGTACTCTATCAGTTTATAAAAAATTAGTTACTACACAACAGCAAATACATAAGGCCCAGTCCTGGTCTTTGCTATGGCAGTGTAAACCAGCCAGAAATGCTGGCTTTAATTGACCTGGCCAATATTTTCCCCCAGTGTGAAGGAATCCCCAGGTGGCATAGAGCTGTCTGAGCGTTATCTATGCCACCCCCATGTCTCCTGATATAAAGAGAGTATATCTCCACATTCTCCAGCTATCAGAATGACCCATTAGAGCCACTGGCAACTGGGTATAAGATACAGCAGCCCTGAGGCTGAGGCACAGTCTTCAGCCTGCTCCCTCCAGTCATTTTTGCTCTCTCCTCTTAGCGAGCTGTACTGACCACAGCATGGAAACAGCCCAGGATCATAGATAAAAGCTTTAAATGTTGTTAAGTTCCCTTAAAATAGTAATCCTCGATGCAGCCTGCAAAATTTCCCTGATTTTTTTTTTAATTTTAATGTAGGATTTAATTTTTTAACTCCAATGTTTAATAAACAAAGCTGCTTTTGAACCAGACAAAGGTTAAAAGGAAAGGTTATTTTCTCAGACAAGTCTTCTACCTTATTTTGTCATATGGCACTCCTAGAACTTAATTACTGATAAAAATTTACATACAGTGTGCCCGTTTAGCCTAAAAAATCCCAGAGAGCCTTACAAACTGTATATAACAAATCAACTTAAATTCAATTTAGTATAAAAAATTTCTCAGACCTTGTATGTCATACTGAAGCCCAGGGCAATTTTGTTGTTTTTTTAAACAGCTGGGTTATAAACCCAAGAAAATAGACTCTTGTAATGGAAATACTCAGAGACCCTTAATTATATTGACACAAACAGGCAGCACTGTGTTAAGATTTCTAAAACACATTTTGAAAGCCAGGTTACTAAATCTATATGAAGTTAACAGATCTACTTATGTATTTTGTTAACCCATACACATTTCATTATTTCATCCTGACACATTTCATTATTTATTCAGTGTACTGAATAAGATCTCAGTTTCTACAAAAATTACAATTGAATAAAGTGCATGAAAGCACTCCTCTTTTTTCCTTTCCATTTAACTTACCTTCCTCATACTGTTGCAAGACTTCTATTTGCAAAAACATTATTAAAAGGAAGGGACTCCTCACCATCCACTCAGCTCCCAGAAGCCAAGAGAACAGACATAAAGATATTGTTTTTGTAGTTTTACACAGACGCTCTTTGGCCCTAAAAATATGTTCTAAGTCGAGTGCACATTTTAAAGGGATTTGTAAAGAATTAGCTTAAACAATTCCAAGAACTAACTTCAAGCTTATAGTAACTTTTGAAACTATGATATATAGAACTAAAATAATTTACTGACTAAATTTTTTTTTTTTTTTTTTTTACTTTTCTTCTAATAATTTCCCATGACCATTTAATGCTCTGTAATTCATTCACACTGAAGATGACCGGAATTCAGCAAACATTAGTCAGCAATCTTATGGAAAGGATGATTTCATTTGCAGAGCACATTTTACGGGATTCAGCAGACAATGCACGTTTATGGGCACTGGAAGGGAAAGTTGATGGCAGAAGAACACAAGGCAGATAAAGAAGATCTTGGATGGATGATGTGGTATCCTGCGTGGATCAAAAGGACTATTCATCCACAAAGAGATTAACAGAGGATTATATAGAATGGGCTAGCATGGTTAAAAACCTCCAATAATAGAGATCTCATGTAACAAGAATTCATCCAATGCAGTTCTGTTTGGGGACTGTTGTGTGTTCTCACTTTTAATGGTATAGACAATATCATCCACATGATAACACTGTGATATTATAGATATAAGCAATCAACCAAAAGATCCTAGAAAACTTGGTCTACAGCTGGAATGCTTTCCCCCTCCTTACCTTAATGATGAATTATTATATAAATAATATATATACCAATTTCAAAGAAAAGTCTTGTTCAAAAATTCAGGCAATCAGAAATTAAGTTCTAAAAGATTTGATCTTTTGCATTCACACAAAAAACAACACCTACATGAATGAAGTACTGTGGTAAGTCATGATATATCGATGGATCATTTAGAGAGTGTGTAGGGAAGCATGAACATTTTTTAGAGGAGGGAGAGGATGGCAACAGCAGAGCCAACATTTTCCAACTGTTTTCTCTTTTCAAATATTTCCATCCCATAAATATATTAGTTTGATCCTTGTGTTTGTATATAATTAATACTCCGCTAAAATCAAAACCTTAAATACATTTAAGTCAAAAGGTGTCTTTTTCTGAGTCTTCCTCCCCCAGTATAAAACATTTTAAAATGCTTAATAAAGAGATAACTGAAGGTCTGAAGGTTATGGAGTGGTAATATTCAGGGTTTTGTTCTGACTCCTTAACAGAGATAGGTCTGATCCAGATCTGAAGTGCTTCTAAGTTTGGTGCTGTTCAGATGCAGGACTTTTGTGTTGACTCATCTCCAACAAAAAGATAAGTAACTTGAGTCTGAAAATAAAGCAAAATCTTCTACTTGGTTGAAGAGATGAAAAACAAAAATGTAGAAACAAACAACCTGCACTACTATTATTTTTATATTAATGAAATATATATCTTATTTGTTACTTCAATTTGTATCCAGTTATGTAAAACTGTAGGACGAGATTTCAGCAAAAATGTACATTAGACTGACACATTTAAAAAAAAAATCAAATCAGAAATATGTTGGAATTGGCCCTTGCAGTGCAGAGAAACAAAGGTTCACAAACTTAGCTCCCTTCTAAGTCAGGCTGTAAACTAGGAGCACATGGGGAGAAGAAAGACTCCTTGTATTGTTACAGGAAACTGGACTGAGGATTATTCCATAATTATATTAAACAAATACAGTATAAAGTGTTACATGGTGAAAAGTTCAGAGGCATCACAGGCTAAGTGATTGTTTGATCACAATACACTGAAGTCCTTTCAAGGCATTAATTCCTTAATTACTAAAGTTATGAAAACTCTGTGAGGTACACCTAATATCACTATATTCTATGGTAAGTCATTTTGTTTTGATAAGCAAATTCTGGGTTATACTGTTTCCACAGACTTTCAATTTAAGTCCAACTTCTTTAAATATTAATAATGTTTTCTAATTTGCAAAGCACATCCCAACCCTGCTGAGATGCTATGACATGCTAGAGATTTATACAACAACCTTCTGAAACACTGTAAAACATAATAAAAAATACCCTCTTAAAACTCCAAACAAATTGAGGGGCTCAAGTTTGAAGATGTTTCAAAGCGAGGATGGGCTAAGATAAAGATGAAGTTCCATAACATATGAATTAACTAGGACCTTCAAAATCACTACAATGCAGACTATTATTATTGTACCCATTTTATTGATAGGTAACTGAAACAAGTGGGGTGGATTCTATCCTGAAATACATGAAGTCAATGGGAACTGCAAGCATGCATCTTCCTGGGCGATATGTGGTCAAGACACAGGACTGGGACTGAGGAGATGTAGTTTCTGTTTCCAACTTTGTTAAAGATTTCCTGTGAAACTCTGGACGTTTCACTTACCCATATCATTACAGACTAAAGCCTTCAGTCTATAACGTGTCTTCAGAAACTATGGTCTATGTTTAAATGGTTTACAGATATAACTATTTTGGTTAGAAGTGGTGGTGGTTTTTTTTGTTTTTTTTTAACTGGAATAGTTATACAGTAGAACCTGAGAGTTATGGACACCTCGGTAATGGAGGCTGTTCATAACTCTGAAATGCTAGTAACTCTGAACAAAACATTATGGTTGTTCTTTCAAAAGTTTACAGCTGAACATTGACTTAATACAGCTTTGACACTTTACTATGCAGAAGAAAAATGCTGCTTTATTTCATTTAAATTATTATGGTTAAAGCACAAACAGTTTCCTTAACTTGTCAATTTTTTTTTAAACTTTCCCTTTTTTTTTTAGTAGTTTATGTTTAACACAGTACTATACTATATTTGCTTTTTTTGGTCTCTGCTGCTGCCTGATTACGTACTTCCAGTTCCAAGTGAGATCTGTGGTTGACTGGTCAGTTCATAACTCTGAGGTTTTACTGTACCTGGAAAAGCTCTAGCATGGACACAATTAAACCAACATAAAGTTGCCTTTTACCAGTACAGCTATTCCCCTTCCCATTCAGGAACAGCTATTCTGGTATAAAGCACCATTCTACTAATAACTGCTTCCACACCACGGGGGCTGCACTGCTTTAACTATATTGGTATGGTTAGAGAAATACAACTTTCTAGTGTAGACAAGGCCTAAGTCAAAGTTCCCATTGATTTCAAAGAACCACCATCAATATGAGCCTAGTGTATTGTGTATATACTTCTCTCTCTCTCACACACATATACACTTTCCAAAACAAGCATCATACAACCCTCAAATGACACCCACAAAAAGCTCATCCATAACTATAACACTCATGGCCCCATATAACTAAACCATACCTTGGGCAATTCCTCAGCTGGCACAAATGAGCATAACTCCCTTATTCTGAATGGGGTACACTGATTTTCATCAGAGGATCTAGCCCTCTCTGAAGGAGGGAGTAAACTGTTTCCAGTGCTACTTAGGAGTTCCCCGACAGTAATGTCCAGAGAACTATCCCATTGACACCTTCCCCACAATCATGACCTACATGGGAGAAAGACGCAGAATGACCTGTCTTAGCTGGACAATATCTTATCCATAAGGCAGGTTCAAGGACAAGTGGTTAGGGAAGCATCTTACAAACCTTTCCACACCCTAATAGACAGGACATCTTTATTGGGCCCAGCCTTGGGCAATTCAAGATTCAGCATTATTTCCTACCCTAAATTTCTCCTCATATCTTCTGTATAACCCATCCCTCTTTAGTTCTATGCACACACAATAAAAAACTTCATTGCCTCACTCCAAAAGGAGTCTTCACCTGTCTTCTTCAGCAGGAAGGA
This sequence comes from Chelonoidis abingdonii, assembly GCF_003597395.2. NCBI lineage: Eukaryota > Metazoa > Chordata > Testudines > Testudinidae > Chelonoidis > Chelonoidis abingdonii. The sequence goes on along the minus strand of NC_133770.1, from coordinate 175,887,920 downwards.
TGATGGCTGTGAAGGGAAGGGCCTCCGACACAGGGAGAGTAAAGATAGAGAAAATGGGGGAGATGGAATGTTGGGAAAACCAACAGGGATGCTGAAGACCACCCAGGAGAAAAAGAAAACATTGGGGGTTGTGGGAGGGGGAGGGGAAGCACCTGAGCATGTACAGTAGCTAATTGTCAAATTTTAACCACTTAACTGTTTCATATCTATTTCTCCACCTCCACTCCTCACCCCCACTCCCACACACATATTAAGGACTTGGCTGCAAAAGCTTTTAGAACTAGAGCAGGCTTTTAACTTTAGCACAAAACCACCCCTGTGTTTCGAAATCCCAACTTAAAGAACTTGCTTAGAAAATGTTAAAAACCAAAATTTTAAAATGCTCCCAGGCTTTGATGTCCATTGCTAAATTTAAAGCCACAATGAAACTGTATGCTTAAGTTATGGTCTGAATATAACTTAATAGTAGAGAGGGACCCTAACCATAATGGTGCTACTGCACATTGCTATGTTATGGAACTCAGAAGTATCATACGTAACAGCAGGTGTTATATGTTACACCAGTTAGTTACTGTTCAAATAGTACATACAGATTCTCTGCTGTAATCCTCACTTTTCTAGGCTTTTCCTCAGACATTGTTCACCTAACACCACCTAAAAATAGGAGGTGAGGCAAAACACTTCTACAGTGCCAGTGACCTCAAAGCCACCCATTGTTCTAAGAGGTGAGTTAAGCAGCTGTGATGAAGGCTGCTATAATTCTGTTTCTCCAGACAGAAAGCATGCACAGGAGTGACTCTCCATTGCCCAATATTCTGGGACACAGAAACTTTGTAATTTGGTGTTAATTAAGGTAAAGCCTTCCCTTGACTTAAACCACAGGGTTTTTTTTGTAATTGAATTTTATTATTACTATTATTTTGCTACAGCAAACAAACTTGGGAACTAGTTCCTTCCCTTCACTGCACAGGTGCCCTGTGGGGGAGCTTCTTTGCTTCCCACATTCACAAGCAACAAGGCATGAATTCTCTTCAGGGCTCATCAGAGGGTTGGAAGGCAATCCCAAGCTAATGTTCCCACTTGCACACTGCAGCCTCTTAATCCTCTACCACCACTAAAAAGGAGTTGTAATAATAACAACAACCAACTATATATTTCTACAGTACTTTACAAACACACGGTAGCCATCCTTCCTGCACCCAAAGGGTTTACCATCTAACAGAGACAGGTAAAACATGCACACAAAAAGTGGAAGGATAGTTCCCTGGGAGAATGGGGAAAAGAAAGGTAACAGGAAGAAGTGGGCTTTAAGGAGGTGAGTGAGGGGGAATTTGGGATAACATTCCCAATGTAATGTAAGACAGAGAAAGAGACAGAGGAAGCAGTATGGTTTTATGGCAAGAGGCTAGGGACAAGATCAGCAAGAGGGTGGTTGGAGACAGATAGAGACGGAGGAATGCACTACAGTCAGCAGCATGCACTAGCCATGATAATGTAAAATGCTCCTTTTAAAGCCAGAAATGTGCATCCTGTCACATGCTGCCCAAGCCTGACTTGGCAGGTAGGATTTCTGGAATAGAGGACACAGTACATCTATCACAATCACTGGCTTCACCTTCACTGTGCTGCCCAGCAAAGGATTTTGCCCTTTGTACGTACCTATTTCTCTCCAGCCACATGACACACATATTACATTTAGGATCAATTATATTCCATCTTACCAAACGGGCACAGGGACACACTTATCAAACATATGACATAGGAACAAAACAAATACAGCAAGATTGTGAAGTCTGCCATTGAACTTAACCATTCACACCCAGGCTTGTAGCAAGCCCTGTTGTTTTGCCCTTAATAAAGAATTGCTATACCCTTGACTCTCATTTTGTAGATAGTGGGTTTAAACCCCGCTATGCCTCCAGCCCTCTTCTGAGTGACAGCATTCATTTACCCATTGATGGAGAGAGATAGGAAGGGTTGCCCATCTCTCAACGGTGATCTCACACAGAACTGCTAACAACTATGATATGATCACACTAACAAAACAGCCACACCCACGAACAACTGGAATGCACAGGCCCACAACACAGATTTCAGTGGTGCAGTACAGTTCCGTTTCTCTTATCATGGCCATCACCTTGGTATCTATTCAGTTCTATTCAGCAATTTTCACATCACATTTCATCAAATGAGCATTCATCATTCAGGAACGTCAAGCTTGAAGCATTAAGACAATGGAGCTTTTGGGATAATCATATTCACGCAAGCTGTTAGAAGCAATACCTTTTTTAAATTACTTTTTTATTTTGCTCTCTAGTACTTTATTCACTTCAGGAATGCTTCGGGTCCCAGTGACCAGGAAATAAAGTGAGTACAGCCATACATTATACATCAAGTCAAAGTATTCTTTTCAATGTGGTTCATTTTAAGAGCTGAAATGGTGTCTCTTTCATGCACACTGTTCAGTTGGATAGTCGCTTATCTGGAACTAAAGTTGGAATCCTCTGAGGATCACATTGAAAGCAGTCAGCATTTAATTCAATTTTTTTTTTCATATCCATCCCTATCACAGTCTCACGAATCTTCAGCTAAATTATTTTAGTCATAAAGACTTCCAGGAATTTAATGCAAAACAGGTACTAAACAAATTTAATCATTGGACCTGTTTTTTTGTTTTTTTTTTAATACCATAAAAGTGAAAGTTGATTCACTGTGTTAGTTTTCTCTCACCCCCTGATTAATTTTAACAATTATGTTCACTGCTGCTGTTAAAATTATTATATGCACCTTTATTATTTTTTTCCAAAGGTGCTATAACATAAAGCTCGTCTTGTTTTCCAACAAGCTAGATGTTGTAAAATTACAGAGAACATGCTTGATTCAGTTTACTCTTTCTCTCCCTCCCAGCCTTATCCTCCTCCATGTTCTTGGGTGGGCAGATTCATGGGGAGACTTGGTTTTTAGTATAGCCACTACCAGGCATTTTGCTACTCTCCTGAAGCACATCTGGGCTTTATATCAGGCCTTTAATTAATCCTCAGTGAAAGCCAAGCTATGACATTTTGACTGGGCAGGCTCCAGTTTTGGACAGGTCTTGATTTATTGCGACTGAGTCTCAACCAACTTTGATTTATTTCAGCTTTGGGGAGGAGAGCAAGCATCGAACAGAAAAAGTACTGTTGGATGCAGAACATGTGATGCAAGTAAAGAACGTCCAGATTTCTGTGGCCCAAATGACAAAGGGCTCAGACAATTTGAAACAACAACAACAAAAAGCACCTAAGTAGCATGAAGGCTTTGGTAAAAAAATCACTTAAAAAAAAAAAGTTTAGCAAACTAAGACTGTACTATTTGACTGAAAGTGCCGACGAAGGAAGCCCATGTCTTATCTCTAAGCAAACAATAAATCCCTAGTCACTCATCAGAGTTAATCATGGCTCTCATCTGCATTCAGCTAACTACAGAGAAGCTGGGCTGATGCTTTCCTGATGAGCTGCTTTCTGTGAAAAGGATGTTCTCCTATTGTCCGACAATCCATCTTGGGTGAATGTCCTGCAACAGGTCTTCCCACTTTGACGGTACTTTGAAAGGTCTACGATGTGCCAAGTCTGCTGTGCACAGAGAGCAAGGCAACAAGAGCCAGACTATTCATCTAAATAAAGCAACAAACAATAATCTGAGCCACTAAACAACAAATCTGACCTGCTGAAATATAAAGGCTTTTTGTTTCTTACTCTTTTACTTCTTACTTTTGTTTTATTGCTTAATCTCTTCAAACACTGGCAGTGTGTCCTTTTTCACTTTTGTTTTGTTTAATTCAAATATGGTCTTGGACAGGTAACTTTTTCCAATTTTTTCGTATACCACTTTATAGATCAGTTTACTCTGATCATCTACAGCTATATGTACAGTCGAACAAAGCTCTAGTGTTCAAATTACAAAGGGGAAAAATAGATTTGTGTTCTCTCGTGCTTGAAAAGTCATATAGATAGATAATATATAATCTATGCCACCACCAACGCTTCCCTCCACCTCCCTCCACACACTTTTTAATATTTGAAATTCAGGTCTTGTCTAGCCAGAAAGATACATGGAAACTGGAGTTTTAGTGGCAGTATAATCTCGCTACAGAAAAGAGTAAAAATGATGCAACTGAAAAAGTAAAAGATTTTTAGTATGAACAATTTGGCAATTTTTGTTTGTTGACATCTATTAAACTCCAGTGCCTAGAGTGAACAATTGACAGAAAAGATATTTTTTGTTAAACATTCAACATCCTCTTCTATTAAGATCTCAAAAACTTCTTTGGGGCCACCCCCCAAAAGTTCTCCAGCAACACAAGGGAAGATCATATTTCACATTCCTGATATTTCTAAAGTGTAAAAAAAGAAACAAAAAACACAAAACAAAAACAAAAAGACCACACATAAAACCCACCGTGGGGGAAAAAACCCATAAAAATGAAACAAAACAACCCCCCCCCCCCCAACTTTAAGACCTTCTACATAAATCATAAACAAAACACACACAAAAAAAGCACAAACCTGGCTTTAAAAGAAAGCTTTTATGAGTCACCTTTAAAAAATAAAACCAGGCAGCGGGCAGCTAAGGGGATTGGTATTGCAATACTGAGACTTTCACTTTTAGGTTGTTGTTTCAAATCTGTTTTAGAATGATAGCCGTTGGAAGTTACCACCATCCAGTGGCTGGTCAGTGGCTTGTGTGAATTTCGGCAAGAAGGGCCATGGAGACTGAACTATTTTGTTGTTCTCCCAGAGAAATTCCTTCTAATTCAGTATGGGAGCATATTAGTAGATAAGATGAGGAAGCTTTCATGGACACTGCCGGTGCTGTCCCTCGTCTCTGGATACATGGAGGACTTCATTCCCAAAGGTTGGCTGTCCGTGAGCAGTGATTTTAGAGGAGTGCAAAAATCCCTAGTTTAACTGCAATATATTCATATTCTAATAAATGGACTGTGAGGGAACTAGACCACTTTAGTTTCAATAGTAGAAGCCACATCGTTTGCATTTTAAATGGATTCTCTTAGGCAAGATGTTTTATTAAGCAAATTAAGAACCAGCATCTCTACTATTTATGCTGCTTGTTTACATTTCAAGCTACACTCAGTTTGGATGATTTGGTCTAGCCCCACTGCAGGTTTGAATGAAGCAGCAGGAAGGGAGACATAGGGGTGGTGAGTCACTTTGTCCCAGGGTAATCGAGAGTAGAGGACAGGGCCACAGCATCATCCTCTTGACAACGGCGACGTGACCAGAGGATGCCACAGCCTTGCTTCCTCTGATTAGGAGTCACTCCCTGATATGAATCTTCATTGGTTGATCCATTTCCATGGCGGCCCTAAGGCCTGGTGCTGGGCAAGATTCCAGAGTCTAACTTCTGTCTTTTATCTGGACACTGGAATTTTACTTTTGTTTTTAGTCCATTTCATTTTGTAGGTTTTATACTGTAATTAGCACACTGCTGTAAGTTCGGGTTAGCACTGCAGACAAATGTTTAACTTGAAATCAAAAACAGTTTTTGCTGAACTTTATGAAAATTCATAAAATCATTTCTATTACTATTAGACTACATAAAACCTGTGAATGGGGGAAGGTGTACAACACAGTTCTAACAGTGTCTCTTTAAGGGACTTATCTGAGAGCAGATTTTGTTTTCCCCTTTATAAAAGTGATCTAGTAGTGCATTATTCTAGTATCCAGAGGTTTTTCATTTCATTTTAGGTGTACTTTACCTATAACATATACTAATGTAATTGGAACACCTCTAGTGAAAAATAAAATTTATTTGTTCCCTTTAAGAAAGTGTGGTGAAACTATAAACTACAGCAATACTTTCTAATACCAACAGAAATTGGTATTTTGAGAGACCAAAACTGAGAGAACAAAATAAACTGAGAGACCAGTTAGTTGCTTACATTTGGAAAAAGTTTTTTAAATGAACCAACATAGCTCTAAAGAATCATCTTCAAAAAGGAAATTCTTCTATATGCTAATTATAAACCTACCATCTTAGATAATAGTTTGCTATTTTACAAGTAATTATAGTAAACTATAAAGGAGCTATAATTACTCAAAATTGAAAAACTATAAATCAGAAATTGTAAAAATGTAACTTTTCCCCCATCTTGAAATATTGTACACATAAATGATTATCTTCTATAAATCAGTATAAATATTCTTACAATCAGTGAATAATTTCCTTGTATAGTTAATTGAAAAACTAATATAAAAGAATATATACACAATTTGGGCATTTAAATACCAATATCTTAAGTAACTGCTTAGTCTTGTAATTATTCCAGACTATTTTATCTAGTTACTGCATTAATTTTAATGCAATGAGTGACTGATTTATTTTGGTTTTGGACAGACTTATTAAAATTTGTTCTTCTGCCAGTTACAGTTTCACATATGTGCCTTTTGGTTTTGTGCTTGCCTTCCTTAGATGTTACGATAATCAGCACAAAAACCTTCTTTGAGAAAAGTATAATTTACTTAATTACAAGGAGAGATCAGTCACACATCGATTTCATCATTCTGTCATGCATGCTGCTGAAAGTTGGCAGAGACCGGGTCAGGTGAAGCCTCTTTATTCCAGTTCTATTTTCAAATGGATATTGTGCCAAATGGAAACAGACCTTTTAGCTTCTAGCTGCGTTCTTTCAATGGCACATTTTGAGCCAAACTGTGGTTGGCCCAATTGCGGGTGTGTGAGTAAGCTGTGTGTGCAAAGAGCCTCTTTCTCTCCTACCCGTCCTCCCTTTGTAAAGGCAAGATACAATGGGTGAAATCTTGGCCTCAGGGCCAAGAGTCCCAGTAACTGCAATAGGGGTAGGATTTCATCCTAGACCAGCTCTTCTAATACAGAGTGGATTTGCAATGTGCTCACTCCCCCAGCATGGTAGGAAGCTTTGGGAGGGACTGTGCTTCCTGCAGTTAAAATCCTCCTGGAACCCTCTAGGGTAGTATAGCTCCTCAATGGCAGGCAAGTCCTTGAAAAAAAAAAATCAATATCTGGCCCTTAATTGGTAAAGTTCAGGTCAAATAATGTAGTCTGTACTTAAAGACAATACATTAGAAACTGAATATCTGTGCTTGAGTTATTTACCTCTAAAGAGGACAAAAGAAAAGACGTTTTATTTCTTGGGTTGTTTTTTTTTTAAATACTGTAACGCATCTTGATCTTTTTCCTGAATTATATTTTCAAGAGGCAATATATTCTCCTTAAGATGAAAATATGTACAAGCCTGGACCTTCAAATACTGCTTTGACTGCAAGATCTTTTGGACAGAGCCTTTTTGTTCTGTGTTTGCACAGTGCTTAGTGCTAGGGGTTCTGGACAATGACTGGTGCTACTGCAATACGAATGAATAATCATCACTGTAACCAAAGGCAGAAAGCTAAATTTCAGTAGTGAGCGAAATGAATGTAGAGTATAAGTAATTTGTAAGGGTTTGTGAAACATTGGGTGTGTGTTGTGCACATGTATAAATGGAGCAGCAATGGCAACTCCATAAATACAATATGAATCTTTGAGACACTGAATGATTCATGGAAGGTGCTGAGATTCCCCAACTCCTAATGAAGAAATTAGGGGTAATCTGAATCAATGCGATATCTGCCCTATCCATAGATATCTCATTACATCTATTTCACTTCTTGCTGTAGTTATAAAGCTGCATCCTCTTGTAAAGCTAGATATGCATGTTTACCGCAGATGCAAGAGTGCAACATTTACAGACCCAGGCCAACACTTTCATACTTTGCCGTGCAGCAAAGACAAAAACTAGGACATCTGTAGAAAGTATTACATTGTCATTAGCAGTCAGTGATGTGAAAAATTTCTGAAGTGGCAATACATTTACTATATATCAGTATAGGATGGTAATAAAGCTATTAGCAATAAAATGAACATGGAATTTTTACTTTTTCCCTGTCAATCATTTTCCTCCTTAAAATCAACTGGATATATATGTCATGAGATTTTTTTTTTTAAACAAGTCAAAGTAAGAGAGATGTTGCCAATGGGGTAAACACTGTTACTCCAAAAAATATGATCTGTTTATAGACACGTGGAGAAAAATAAATGAACAACAACAAAAAGATGCCTTCCTTGTAAAAGAGAGAATGTTTTGTATTTTCTTTTATCAATGGAAAACAACAAAAATAATTTTATGCTATATCACGTGCAATAAGAAACTATAGTTTTTAAACAGGTGTTCATTATATCAAAAGTAACAAGTGGGTCAAATGATATATAGTAGTGGTTGCCATGATAAACAACTGTGGTTAAAGAATACTTGCAGAGTAACATCCCACATGTAAAAGGTCAAGACACAAATTTGAGTTAATGCTCCACTTATACAATTCACCATATTGGAAAGAAATCTGTGTCGGTGCATTTTGCAGAAAGAAAAACTTATTTGATTTCATGAATATGAGTCCTATTTTTAGATGAAGAAATCTGAGGCACAATCACATTTATGCTAGGAATAATAATTCACCGAAGGTATAAAACCTTTTATGAAATTCAAACCTGCAGAGTGAACTTTGTAAACTTTATAACTGTACCTGTTCTTTTTATAGGAACATTTATTACTGAATCTAATGCACTAGTTAAAAACTACTAAATTTAGTTTACCAGTTTTAATAATTGTGTGGACACAACAACAAAAAAAGCAACACATTGATTGAGGACACAGGTTCCGAAGGGGGGGGGGTAGGAGGGAGGGAGTGGGGGTCATGACCTGCAGAGAATTGTGATCACCCTAATTTTCTCACATTGCTAACTGGGAGAGGGCAGGGTAAAGTTGTCCCAGTGTGTAGAAGGTTGAGAATCACTGATTTAGGAAAAACTTCCTAGATTGTCTACAATTTTATTTGAAAATAACAACTAATCCCTGAAAGCAGATAGTTCTGGAAAATTAATTTTTAGGGATTAGGAGTTGTGATAATCTCCTCTCCCCTAATCCAACATGAAAGATTCCTAAATCCCACTATGTTTTACCAGACATAGATACCACAGAGACCAACTGCCTAGGTGTACACATCAAAATCTTGGTTCCCATGGCATAATTCCTATTAACTTCATTGGGACCAGGATTTGGGTTCCTATGTGTAAACAGCCTCCTGTTTACTGGCCTTTGGGTCTTCAAGGCAGTGGCAAATATGGGTGTGCACGGAGGTGTAGTTGTAGGGAGAGTTTGAAAGCAGTGGAATCAATATCACAGCCTTATCCAGCTCCCCCCCACCCCCGACGCACACAAGCTGGGGGTACATGATGTCTCCAGGAAATCTTTCCTTCCTGACAGCTGCAGATCCGAGCCCAATGGAAAAGATTGTAAAGTTACCTGCCTACAATCCCGAGGAAACAATTGTTTTTGTTGTAGAAAGAAAATGTGGTTTTTAGGAGGGGAAAGAGAGAGGACAATCCTGCAGTAAAGTTGCTTGATACCAATAAGCATTCTCCACATATTTAACCTGGTAACCAGACCTAGCTATCCCAAGAGATAGTTAAATGTTAGCCAAAGGTGGCCAGCTGGAAAGTTCAGATGCTCTATCTTTGGACCATTAATGTTGGTTGTTGGTTACATCCAAAACACCTACAACTGAACATTGAAGTATTTCTTCTAGAATTGAAACTGGCACATTAAGTACACCCTGTGGATTTGGGGAATGTTCCCCACTACAAAAAAAAAAATCACATTTTTTCCATGTGCAGACAGTAAAGAACACATACTTTGATGAGAACTTATTTTCTCCATAATAATATACACAATATCACAGCTACAGTACAATACAAAAGGGCCCTGACACTTTAAACTTACCCCCTGAAATAGTTGTTCTCTCAGTGGAATGAACTGAAATCAATGGAAAACTGAAAACCTAAATTCTGGGAACGAACTGCCCACAATGTTTTATTGACTTCTTTTCAAATGAAAAGAGTTGTAGTACAGTGAGGATGTTACCACCCAGACATAATAATACCAGTCACTGTTTTGGCTTCTGATGTAAATTGAACCATTCTGGTTTGTTTTTTCAAAGGTCCTCATTAAATTTTAATGATCTGTTTTAAGGTATTTTTTTCCTGTTAAAATTAAAAATGAGTACGCTACATGGCCTTCACAGGGCATGGTGAATTATTCTAAGATTCATGAAAATCTGCAAATCAGAGTTTAGATAATAAAGGGAAAATGACTACATTATTTTAGAGGAGGCTGGTAGCACCACCTATTATTAAGGTTGCCTGACACTTCCCATTCTAAAATGTAGTTTTCAGTTGCTTATAATCTTTCCAAACTTTAAATGTTGGGACTGAAATTTTCCATTCCTGGTGTCTGCTGCAGCCTATTTTATTTTGATTTTTGTATTTCAGCTAAAATGGTTTAGCAGTTTTCGAGAATGAGGCTAGTGCAAAAGACGATGTTTTACTCATGTTAAAAATTGTTGGTGAGTTCTTATTAGAAAAGCTGTAGCTTGTCCATGATCAGGAACAGGTACTTGAAATTTGGGGGCTCCAGGGTAGCCTTTGGGTCAGGTATGTTGCCATGAAAATTCCCAAATTATTGTTATAAACCTTCGAACATTTGCAGTTTGTACATGTTCAGTAGACACTTGCCAATGCTTCACTGCATAATTCCCAGAAGATTCTGTTCTCACTGAGCATGCTCCAGCCTAGGGCTGAATAAGGCTTTCACTGCAATTGCAGCTCTGGGCTGATTTGGACTGTGCTGCCCAGCCAGTCCCAGTTCCCTCCTCGCTCATCAGCCAGTCTGTTTCTGTCCCCCACTCTCGCCTCTGGCAGCCTACATTCCATGTCCCATTTGGTTCCCAGTCTCAGTATCCCTCCCTTATCTAATATCAATGCCTCCCTACACCTCCAGTAGAGGGAAGCACTTGTCTGGAGAATCTGGATGCAATACAAAGCTCTAGGAACTTGACTAAAACTCACATTAAGAAGTTTGGTTTGTTTTCACTCCTGTAAAATATTATCCATTGCTAATGAGTAAATATAGCCCTACAGAACATATTCGATCTATATTGAAAAGGACAAAGCACTGAAGATGACTAAATCATCATATTACACAGTCATATTTTACAAAATACTTTGTTCTGATTTTTCTCATATTTTCTCCTAACTCCTGTAGTGAGTATATGAATAATTCCTAAGTAGGGACCCAATATTACATTTTTATTTATTCTATTCCAAATCTCTGAGCACTGCTGAAAATCAAATATGTTAAAGGACTACTGTATTCACATTTTAAAAGATATTACATTCTAGTTAATAATGAAATAATAGGTTAGTCTAAAAAATGACAATTTCTCATACTTGAAACTTTATACTTGAAAGAAGCCTTTAGTCTAACCTCTCCATCACTCCAGCTGAATTTTAAGACCACCAGTGTAACAAGACCACTTAGAAAACCACAGGGGTGGCCTTGATAATAACACACATATAGTTGTTGAGGCACAGGAAACTAAACCAGATGGTTTTGCTGAGGAAAGTACTTCTGTTGTTTTATAAAACAAAAAAATCTAATAGGTCAAACACAAAAATGCAGATATGGTGAAACGGAAAGCTAAATGGGAGATTTATGTAAATAAGAAATAAACTTGTTTTCTGTATTATATTCCCATCCACTTAAAAAAATGGCTGTAGGAAAACAAAGGAAGAGGAGCATGGTACAGTAGTTACGAAATAGATCGGTATCGTTTTCTTGAAGAAAAATATATTAGCAACACTTACAGTAGGCACTGCTGCAGAGCTTTGAAAATTAATGCCATATGATTTGTATTAGACAGAGCACCTACATAATATCATTAAAACCCTTTTCTTGCCTCATTTATGTGCTTTAAAATACAGAGCCCATTCATGTCTAAAGTAACTATGGCCTAAGTTCTTCCTTCTTCCACTTCTTATTACCAATCAATCATCCCAGCCCCCCGCCTTCCCAAAATGTAAGAAAACAGCTAATAGAAGCAACTTTAGGTTCTTCCCATTGCCAGGAAAAAATTCTGAATGCATAGCTTCTTAATTCCCTTTGTGTTCCACACTTCAGAAGTGGCCTACAATCACATTTAAAAACATTTTCTTCATTACAGGGGGCTTATAGCCAAAAACCATGCAATCTTTTTCAGTAACTGAGTGTACCATACTCGAGTTAAATCCAGAAGACAGCATGTCACTATGTTGGGGACCATGGTCATCTGCATGAAGGAAGGATTTAGGGCTCCGATTCAGCCAGCATGCCATGCTGGTACCCCATAGAGAACCTATCTCATGCTGCTTTCTTATTCTCCATAATATGAGCTGCTTTTTTTTTGTTCTTTTAAGAACCAGATTCTCAAAGGTATTCAGGTACTTAAAACTCTAATTATTACGAAATGGCCTGAACAACACGTATTGAAGATAAGTGATATGTTGCCTGTGTTTGCAGAATCTGAAATAAGAATTCTGGATGCATGAACTGCCCCATTCATCGCTGAGAATCCTAATTCAGATACCCAATGATAACAATGTTGACATCTCTCTGTTCCATTAAAGCATGTAAGAAAGCAGAAGGATCATACTGTGCAGATCTGAAGAATCTACTGGGAGTGACAGCTCACTTTGGCCCCACAAGTGACTAGACTTGGCCTCATTTTTTTCACCATACCCCATTCAAGAAGTAGCCAAACCCGAGCAGCCTAGCAGAACCTAATGGGGCATCTAAGCCCCCCGCTCCCACAAAGCTCAAGAAACAAATAGGACACAGAAGCCTCACCCAGGGGAAGCTATGCATGAGCAGGCCAGCAGAGCTCATATGTGTATCTGGGATAATCATTAAGGGAGCCAAGCCAAAAGAATCAAGAGAACATGTGTGATCATATTCTAAAAATCTGTGCAACCTACTGTGATTAGCATCCCACGGGGGTGGAGCTTATTTTGCAGGTGGAGTTTAGAAGAGTACCTACCATCATTTTCTCCTCCCCAATCTGTCCCAGAGTACAGTGGAAGCCAGGTATTTAATAATGTGCTAGGTATTATGACCTTGAGGATTTTCTATCAGTGTGATTTGGGTGTAACTGAATAAAATGCTTATAGCTGTCCAAGTATTTAATAAGGTCTTGGCATCCATCCACAGGGAGAGACTTGGCACCAGTAGAAGCCACTTTCAACAGCACACGGTGGTCTCCCTACTCACCATGCTGCTTGTGTAGTGAGGATTTTGGGGGAAGTATGCCCTCCCCTCCCAGCAACAGAGTAGATTAGTGCCCTTTACAACCTCAGAAGCCCAAATGTCACTAGGTCCAGCCTTTGTTAATTGTTGTGTGGGGGTAGGAGATTGAAAATTAAGTGGGGAAAGTGTGGAAAAGGGGTTAAATAATGGGAATAGCACTTCAGCCCCGGTTCACAGGGACACCAGACCATATGCTCCACAAATGATCAATGGATTTTGATACCTGCAGGGACTTATCCCTTCCAGGGGCGGCTCTAGGTATTTTGCCGCCCCAAGCACGGCAGGCAGGCTGCCTTCGGAGGTTTGCCTGCGAGAGGTCCCCAGTCTCGCGGATTCGGCTGCACGCCTGCGGTAGGTCCGCCAAAGCCACAGGACCAGCGGACCCTCTGCAGGCATGCTGCCGAAGGCAACCTGCCTGCCGCCCTTGTGGCAACCAGCAGAGCACCCCCCGCGGCTTGCCGCCCCAGGCTTGCACTTGGCATGCTGGTGTCTGCAGACACCCCGATCCCTTCCCGTAGACAGCAGAAGAGAGAGCAGAAGACTTTGGTCCCAGTATCCTTCCAGTCTCACAAGCGTGCAGCAGATATGCCATGGGGAGACTGTCTCATGTAGAGGGAGACAGACAGACAGACAGCTACACGTTGTTAGTCTATTACTGTTGCCTTAGTCCTTCTTCTCCCTTTCCCTCTTATGGTTATGCTCAACTGCTCCGGTTTTTAATCAGATCGTATGCTCTCTTGGACAGGGTATGTGCTTTTACAAAACCCAGCACAATGGGGTCTTGATCCTGACTTGGACCTTTTGGCACTACTGCAGTACAAATACTAATAAATAATAACACAACCAATAACCAATGTATAATAAGGCTAATCTCTGTCAAACTAGTGCTGACCAGGAATTTTCCAATTTAAATTGCTAAATTTTTTGTTATATGAGAAACTGTTTACCACCTAGTGCTATGCAAAATCTATTTAGCAAGGTGAAACAGATGATCACTTAATGAGCTTATTATACATTAGGACAATCAAAAATTTAACAAAATGAGTTTAATTAATTAGAACAATTAAATGATTATCACAAGGTTTTACATACTATAACGGGTGAAGGCCAATACTATAATGGGGTTCAAAAGAGAGTTAGATAGATTCATGGAATATAGCTATTAGCCAGGATGGGCAGGGATGATGTCCCTAGCCTCTGTTTACCAGAAGCTGGGATTGGATGACAGGGCATGGATCATTTGATGATAACCTGTCTGTTCATTCCCTCTGAAACACCTGGCATTGGCCACTGTCAGAAGACAGGATACTGGGCTTGATGGACCTTTGGTTTGTCCCATTATGGCCATTCTTATGTTGTTATCAGAACTGGATGATCCAATATAACTGAAAGGCGAGCACTTGTCAGTCCAATGTTTAACATACTGTATTAAAAACAGTCTCTCTAAGTAAAGGTTTGGGACTGAGCTTCAGAAAGACTGCAGCAGATAACTAAAACCTGGAGCAGTATATTCCTGGTCCATGGTCTTCCTAAACTAAATATTAAATGCCACATTCTGTCCTTAGATGAATGTACAGCTCCTACTGATTGAAATGGGAGCTGTGAACATACTTCTGCAGACAGATCCTTAAGAGGGGCTTCTTCTTCCCCGCCCCACCAAATTTGGGTTACCAACTAGGGCTATATAAATTCTCAAACTAACCAAACATTATGATATTATATTATAGTATATGTTGAAATAATGAAAACAGGTGTACTCAAAATATCAACAAAACCCAACCTATGTTTTCAGAAAGGGAATGGGATGACATGAAAGTAAAACATTTGACTATTTGCTCAATTTACAGCAAGCAGGTAGAGCAATTAGAGGCACACTCAGACACAGAAGTCCAGCTATAGCTATAGTGAAAGTAAGCACAATGCCTATGGACATAGATAGGGAGTTGCACCTACCTATGTTCCAGAACTGAATATGGTCCAAAGAGAGAGTTTGGGAAGGACAGATTGGTGGCTGTGTGACATGCCCCATAATCCTAAATGTAGGATTTGATTTCTCAGAATTCTTAATGTGCTTCATACAATAAAAGCAACCAAGCAATTTCAGATGGTGGATGTACTGATGTATTGCTCTCTCCTGGTTGAAATATAGGTTTCACTGTTACCTAGTTTGGGGATCAGAAGGAGGAGCCGGAAAGGGCAGCCTTTTTAATTAAGAAATTAATGACAACATGTTCAGAGGAGAAATTAAATTTAAACATAATGGGAAAACAAATAATCAAGTACATTGATTCTTCTGTTAATAAAGTTGAGGACATGTCTTAGAACACATTTGGATTTTACTGTACCACTGGGCCTCCACGCATGTTTCTTCTAAACAAACATTTCTTGTTTTTCCTTTTCTTTTTCTTGTTTTTAAGGGGCTTGGGTTTTTAATTATGGAGTCACCCACCATAACTTAAAAAAAAAGATGAAAGATTTGGAAATTAGTTTTTCTTTTCTCACTTTTAAAAAGAAAACAAAATACATCATTGATGGAGGGAAGATCTACTTTCCATTCGGTGGGCAGCAGAAGTGCTTATGTGTGTCTGAGGTTTTGTCTGGCAATTAACATGAAAGATGGCAAATTAACCTTCTGCAAGAACAAACTGGGCTCTAGCACAGTTAGCCAACTGTTTATTTACATGGCCCAAAGATGCAGTGGAAACAAATGTGGTGATGAATGATGATGTCAAGATTAGAAGAGCGAGAATTCTGTATGGAGAACTTTTCTAAGTTACTTTTCCTTTCAAGTGCATCTCTAATTATCAGGTGTTAAAGTGGACAGTCCATTCAAGTGATTTTCAAATGTAAGTGAACCACTTCTTAAGACACTAACCTCTTCCAACCTTGATTCCACACCTTCCCTGCAACAACTATAGCGCTAGGTCACAAGAAAAAGTAACATTAAGATAGGATTAAGGTAACAAGATGGAAAACAAAACACTTTGTAATGTGATGGCATATGATTGCTTAGTTACATCCCCCCATCTCTACTGTTCATTTCTGCTCCCTAGCTGTGCAGCTTTGCATTTATTAGATCCAAATATCCCCTCATTGTTCTTATTTTTCTGAGTCACTTTGCAATTTGGTTCTGTCCTCTAGGCATCCTGTCCCTCCAATTTTGATGTTGTTAGTATTATTTGATCATGACTAAACTAATGTCCCCACAATAAAAAATCTAAAGCTACAAATCATGAAACAAAAGCACAGAATAGTGTGATGTGCTTGATTGTTTTGGAGCTCAGTTGGTTGAAAAGCCTGTAGAAAGTCTAAGAGTATTCTGGACAGGATTACTATGGTCACAAAGCATTACTACTGTAAATTGGACTGATGCTTCCTCACTGTGTTGGAAAAATCTCAGAAGAACTCCTCCCTAGACAATAGTTGAGATCAAACAGTCTATCTGGGCTATTATAACAGTACCCATCATTGTAGTATCTGAGCACCTCCCAGAGTTAATAACCAAAAAAATCACAATAAGCCTATAATCTGTTTCCCCACTGCTCTATTCTGTTCTATACGTGTAGGGGTCTGGATTAGGTGTCTTGAGGTCCCTTCCAGCATTAAATTTCTATGATTGTTTAAGTGGCACTCTTTAGTCAACAAACACACAGAGGAGGTCACTTAGTTCAGATGAAATGTAAATCCAAGCTCTTGACCACCTGTCCCACACTGATGTGTCAACAGAAGGGCTTTTAGAACAAATTGACAAATTAAACAGTATGAAGTCACCAGGGCCAGATAGTGCTCACCCAAGAGTGCTGAAAGAACTCAAATATGAAACTGCAGAATTATTGACTGTAGTATGTAACCTATTGCTGAAACAAGTCTCTACACCAGATAACTGGAAGGTAGCTAATGTAATGAAGATATTTAAAAAGGGCTCCAGTGATGATCCTGGCAATTACACGTAGGTAAGCCTAACTTCACTACCAGGCAAACTGGTTGAAACTATAGTAAAGTACAGAATTATCAGACACAGATGAAAATGATATGTTGGGGAAGAGTCAACAAGGCTTTTGTAAATGGAAATCATGCCTCACAAATCTATTAGAAGGGTGTCAACTAGAGGGTGTCAACAAGCAGGTACATCAGGGTGATCCAGGCAATATACTGTACTTGGATTTTCAGAAAGCCTCTGAAGGTCCTCACCAAAGGCTCTTAAGGAAACAAAGTCATGGGATAAGAGGGAAGGTCCCCTCAAGGATCAGTAACTGGTTAAAAGATAGAAAAGCAAGGGTAGAATAAATGGTCAGTTTTCATAATGGAAAGAGGTAAATAGCAGGGTCCCCCAAGGATTGGTACTGGGGTCCATTAGCTGTTACTATGCAAGAAAGAGATTTTGGAGTCACAGTGCATAGTCCTCTGAAAATTTCACCTCAGTATGCAGCAGCGGTCAAAAAGGCTAACAGAGTGTTAGAAACTATTAGGAAAAGAACTGAAAATAAGACAGAAAATATAACACCATTATATTAATCCATGGGCAGGCCTCACCTTGAATAATGTTTTGAGTTCAGGTCGCCCCATCTCGAAAAGGATATAATGGAACTGGCAAACATTCAAAGAAGGGCAACAGAGATGATCAAGGATATGGAACAGCTTCCATACAAGGAGAGACTATAAACACTAGGACTGTTCATCTTAGAAAAGAGATAATTAAGTGGGGATGTGATAAAGATCTATAAAATCATGAATGATGTGAAACCAGGGATTACCCAATGACATTAATAGGCATCAGGTTTAAAAGAAACAAGAAGAAATACTTTTTCACACAATGCAATTAACCTGTGGGAGTCATTGCCATGGGATGTTGTGATAGCCAAAAGTACAACTGGGTTCAAAAAAGAATTAGGTCCATCAATGGATGATAGCCAAGGTGGTCAGGGACACAATCCCATGCTCAGGACAACCCTAAA
Source organism: Chelonoidis abingdonii (assembly GCF_003597395.2). Taxonomy (NCBI): domain Eukaryota; kingdom Metazoa; phylum Chordata; order Testudines; family Testudinidae; genus Chelonoidis; species Chelonoidis abingdonii. Next base: position 175,869,719 of record NC_133770.1, on the reverse strand, counting down.
TCTCTGACTATTAGAAGCCAGAAGGGGAAGACAGGTGTACCTCTCCAAAACTGCCCTGTTCTCATGTTCCCCTTCAAGCTCTGGTATTGGCCATTTTTGGAGACAGGATATTGGGCTAGATTGACCTTAGGTCTGACTCAGCATGACAAGTCTTGTGATCATTACAGTGATCTCGTAGCATTTAAAGTGCAATGGTATTAAATCAGGTGTCCAAGCTGTGTAACTGCTTTCCATCGACATATTTTTCGATATACATTAACTGTAGAAGGCATTCTTCTTCAATTCCTCTTCAAACTGTTGTACAATGAAGCCGTTGCACAGCTGAAAAGAAGCCAAGTTTCTGCCAAGAGGTGGCTACATTTGAGCAGAAGGTCAGTAATCTCAGTTTCAATGGATAGAGTACGTTGGGATTTACAGTTTCTTTAATATGATAACTATTATTACTACCATGTCACTTTAGTCATAATTTGGATGGTTATATTTTATTCACCATGTGAATAAACACCATCTGAAAGGGCCTATATTCCTTAAACTTGGATGCAACATGTCTTTGTTTGTTCCAAGGTATTTCAAATATTTGAACGGGGGAACAAAGGGATATTCTAGCATAAACAAACATATTTTCTTTGGAAATTGTTATTTTTTAAAATAAAAATGCTTCAGGGTAAGGCTCACATCCACATTTTACTAAGGCCAACAGGTCTTTAAACTGTGAGAGAGAAACTAAGTTAAAAGGGGTATGGCCACTAGTACATGCACATGTAAACAAGATATTTCTCCAGCAAGCAAGCATCAAGAATTTTATGAATGTGCAGTATCTGTTCCAGACAAAAGACCACAATCTATCAAACCTTTCTTCTGAAGCTTCATGTAAGCCCTAGTCTCACAATTACTGCACCTAGATGGCAGTGATAAGATAATCAGTTCAGTGGATCATCACATCAATCAGAGCAGACAGGATCTGATTTCAAGATCAAATTGACTTAATAGAGCAATCAAATATCCTGGCTCAAGATAGCTGACAGGAAAAAAAGTTACAGACTTCATATATATAAATACTCTTGAATACTTGGAAGGGTCAACAATATTTATCCTCCTCCTGTTCAACAAATAGAAATCCCAACACCTGGAAATTAAGAATGGCCCTTTAACTTCTGTCCATAACAGTTGTTTCAAGTGATCTGACTACGAGGAGGAGGAAAGCAAGAATTTAACTAAGAGTGTAGAAGGGAAAAGAATCATTTAAAATTGGGGCAAACGACAGTAGAATACCCCTTCATGACAGAAGACGTGTGTCAGCTGGTGACGGATCTCATATATCAGATTCTACAGGTAGATATAATTGACATTCCTTTTATTACTTAAGAACAATTCCTGCAGTCCTTACTCTGGTGAAACACCCACTGACTTTTGCTGTGCCTGAGTAAGGACTGCAGGATTTGTCACAAAAAAGAATGCTGAGAAAACCAGATTGTGGCAAAATGTACCATAGAAGACAACTCGGATCATTAACATTCCTTGAAAGCAACGATGCAGAATCAGCGGCGTCTTGGCCAACAGTTTGGTTGGACGAAAGTTCATTTTTACTATATTACTTCCTGCAGTGAAAGTAGTGCTAGGGAGTCTTTTACAAGGCAATACTGTGCACAAAATACAAGAAAAACTAAAAGTAAGATATTTCTATAGTGTTTAAATATATATACCCAAACATATAGGAGAAGGGGAGAGATTCCCCTTCACAACCATACTAGGAGGCAGCTGTCTACACTAAGAATACATTCTAGTGGATAGAATGGCATATAGAGGAACCATGCACAAAAGTCTAATTAACACCATTGCTGTGAAAAAAGACACCTTAGTATGAATACCTAGATTTTGCTATTTTAAAATACTTTAAATGGACTAAAAAAAAGTAACTTTGATAAATGACCAAGTGTATTTCCCATTGACTTTAAATCACGATCATCAATATCACATTACTAAGCTCTGATGGTTCTATTTACATGGTTTCTTAGTATGTCTGATGGTACTGTGGACCAGCTGTAATCTATTCTATTGTATGTTTATGAAATGTTCTGGTTTTGTTTTACTTTTTCTATTGTTTTACTAAAATAAATATAAAAATGTAGCAACCAGCTTCCAGCATAAAGCTGCTCCCAATTCAGAAACTTAGTTATATGTATCTGAATAGTCTTATACCTAAATGCTTTGTTGACTGTAGTGAATATTAGCATCTTCCCTGCCCCCAAACATTGACAGATTTATACAGAAGGCAAAGGAGAATGTCTCTTCACGTTTGCAGACACTGTAGAAATCTAAACAGGTTGTAAATTACAGGTCATTAAAACTTTACTCTGGTTTGAAATGTGACTTTTGTCTAATACTTATTTATTTCTAGGCTTTCTATTGCAATCACCAATTTTGTTATCTAATGTGATGGGGCAAGGCCAGATGGCTACAGTAAAGTACTGAGAAACAGGTATGTTAGCCCCAGGCTAAACAAATCCCTAGTACCCTGGTAACCAAATGGCAGTTGCTCCAGGTTAATCAAGGCACCTGGAGCCAATTCAAGATCTTCTGAAGGCAGTAGAGATAGCTACTCTAATTAGAACACCTGAGCCAATCAAGGCAGGCTATCAGGGCACCTGGCTTTAAAAAGGAGCTCACTCAGTCAGCAGGGAGGAGCCAGAGGAGAAGGAGCATGTGTGAGGAGCTGGGAGCAAAGAAGCAAGGAGCTGAGAGTGAGAGAGTATACTGCTGGAGGATGAGGAGGACAAGCATTGTCAGACACCAGGAGGAAGGTCCTGTGTGAGGATAAAGAAGGTGTTTGGAGGAGGCCATGGGGAAGTAGCCCAGGGAATTGTAGCTTCCTGCAACTGTTCCAGGAGGATATAGACAGCTGCGATCACAGGGCCCTGGGCTGGAACCCGGAGTAGAGGGCGGGCCTGGGTTCCCCCCAAACCTCCCAACTCCTGATCAGACACAGGAGGAGCTGACTCAGACTGTGGGTTCCACAAGAAGGGAAGATCACTGAGGTGAACAAATCCGCCAATAAGCGCAGGACCCACCAAGGTGGAGGAGGAACTTTGTCACACTAAGCATTTCATAAACATGAACACATTTGTCTGTGCAATACCCCTCTGAAGCACAGAAGTAGTACATACTTCTCATACACATACACAGCTCAGTAGCTGGTGTGTTGATGCAGAGCTGTGGGGGCAGACAGCATTAGGATGTGATGGTAATTTGTGAAATCTATATGTAAAACTTCTGAATTCTGGTTGATGTTATGAAGTTGTTATAAAATTGTTGCATCAGGGAATGCCTCCACTTGGATGTGGAATCCATTGTTTGCTGACAGGGGATGAAGTGCATACCTCCCAGACCAGGAAGAACGGCTACAACTGCAGTGGGGACCGAACAATGGCTATGCAACGGAGCGTGGCTGAAGCTAGTCTCTCCTTGTTAACAGGGATAGGGAAGCAGAGAGAATGGGAAATTCCCAAGCAGGGCAAAGAGACAGTGCTGGGGTTTAAAAAAGGATTCACAGGAGGAACAAAGAATGAAGGCTTTTCAAGGGACAGGAAGATTTGGGCAGGAGAGGAGAAGAAATGGGTATGCTTTAGTAGCAGTGGGGACCTGGTTTAACTGAGGGACCAGCCAAGGTCAGAGAAAGCTAGTGGAGCAAGAAAGAGTCCACATTCTAAAGAGAAGTTATATGATGCAGGGGAAGGATCCTGGACACTCGAGAAGACTCTGCCCAACTCAAGGAACTCTCCAGAGTGGACCTGAGGCAGAGCAATGCGTATAAGTGTGATTATTATTTTATATTGGACTGTGTATTTCTCATGCTACCTAAGGATAGAGCAATGGTGTTACAGAATCCTTTGCAAAATCTGTTTACTTTCACTATCACACGCCCCTGTGAAGAGGTAAATTGTAAGCCTTTGATCGGATTCTGGGGAAAACATACGAGTGCTGAGGAGGTACAGCGCTAGCTTCAGAGCCTAAGCAATTGGACTGTGGGAGTCCCCATTGCCAAAATGAGCATCAGACATGAGGTCTACATCTAGAGTACATGCCTAGAGACCCAAAGCCAGGAACCATAGCTAAACTCTGCCCAGACCCTGGAAGTAAAGGGTATGTGGGATTCAGCATTTGGATCCATTCATAGAAGTCTAGAGAGTGTCCAACTGGGGGAATGCAACTAGGTCAGTGACAGTGGAGTTGGTTAGTTAGTTCTGTCTGATTTTCTTTTCTGCACCTTTCTTTTCTGCACATTTAACTTTGTGCTGCACTGCCCAGCCCCAGAACACTATGCTAAAGGGGTTATAAGAGAGAAGGGGAAAGCTCCATTGTAGAACTTCTTGGAAAAGACAAACTCACTTTCTCTCTAGGGCAGCTTTACAGCGAAGTTGTGTTCTATTTGCAGAATATCCTATTGCAACTTTACAAATAAACATGTCTCTCACTTCCCATACAATGAGACTTCTTTAAGGTTTCACTTGCATATATCCCTTCATGATTTTAGCGTTAACAGTATTTGGCGGCTGGGAAATAAAAAGTTAGCAATGGATTGATGGGTACTTTTCTCAGCGCTCTAAGTTAAGTGATTGTGAGAACCTGAATTGATTTAAATTAAGACTCTCTTGGGGTGGCGGTGAGAGGAAATTTGTATAATGCCTTGTGTTTTTCACATGGTATAGGAATGAGTCATAGACTGTTAAGTGCTTACTATTGTACTGGTGTTTGAAAATATCTAGCAGATGGTTTATTGTAACGTTCTGCATAAAATAAAAGGTATAAATTAACCTCGCAAAACAAAACAGCACACAGAAGATTCATACATCAACAGTGTTGACATATTACTTCCCCTCCTTCTCCCACTTGGTGGTACTGATTGCTATTCGTAAAATAATCGGAAACTCCTCCCACCAATTTACATTCAGACAGATATTAACTTCATTGTAATTAAAAGGGTCAATTACAAGTTACAAATTAGATGTTTTAAAAACATTTTGTATCAATCACTAATATTTTAGTTGAAAACTGACATTTAAAAAAAATCACATTTACTTTTCACTATTTGCTTACTTTATGTTTGCTCTAGATGAAGGAGTTAAATTCTTTTTTTGAACAAATTACATTTTCAGGTTTTCATCCATAGCACAATGCTCCAATTTCTGACTTGCAATCATTGCAGGTGGAAGTTTAAGTACTAACCAATACTGGTGAAATTATAAACAAACACTCCTCCCCACAACATTAGGTTGTTTAAACCTTTTTTTAAAATGTCTACTAGTTAAGCTCTGATTCGACAAGGTACTTCACCTTGTGCCTAATTTTTAAGCATGTGAGTAGTCCCACCTCAATGGGACAGCTACATGTTTCAATTTAGACGTGCTTAAATACTTTACTGAATTGGGAAGTAACTTACACAAGATCATAATGTAAGATCAGTAGCATACCTGCAGTTAGAACTCAAGAGTCCTGACTCCTAGTCCTAGCCTCTGATTACTAGACAACACTCCATACCAGCACCCACACCAGTAAATATACAGTGAAATCTGTCCCCACTGAAGTGGGACCAGGATTTAACCCATAATATTTTATAAAACAAGTATGAATGTATTTATAGTTTTATTATTATTATTCCTAATCAAGTAGTAAAGAGAAAGAAAAAACAGCATGGGGTCTACCCAGACGCATATGCTACTCATATTAGCATCAATGGGATTTAAAATTAAATATAGAGAGATACTATCGATCTGAATGGTATTCAATTGTACATTTAAGGAATCTCACAAAATGCTTATAAATATGATCATTCTATCTAACATTATACAGCATATTTATTCTAATGATGTTAACTATCTAAGTCCAACCTAGTCCATTAAAGCCTGGAATAGTTTATTTCTATTTTAAAGTTATTCTCTTTTTTAGCCATTATAAGAATGGAAATAACCACATTTTAAATATATTTAGAAAAGAACTAATAAGTCTCCCATTAGGCAAAGGGATCCCGCTAATGAGATACTCAAGATAATTCTATCCTAGTGAGAAATTCTTTCCAGAAGATTTTGGAAAAGCCCCAAAAACATATGAATGAAAGATCTGGAATGCTGCTTACATTACCACTGTGTGTCCTTGATGGAGACTCCAGCTGAGAACTTTCTATCGGGTGGTTTTGCTGAATAAGATGAGGCTTCTTTTTTTGTTTGTTTTTTTGTTTGTTTTTTAAGGTTTGCACACAGGTCATCCTAGGTGGAATCTGATGAATGCAGATCAACCTGTGCCCTTAGTGAAACCACTGAGTCACTGTATCCAACCTTTCTCCATTAAACACAAAGAGTCTTGCTATTGATTTCAGCAGGTCCAGGATTTGGCCTACTGAGTACAATAGAATTCCTTTGGATTTATACCAGCATAGAAGAGAGTGGAATTCAGTCCTGAATATTCATACGGAAACTCAATTTATATATTTTCTTTGGATATTTTACCCTAATAACTATTTTAATGTTCTAATGCTAATTTCTGTTTTATGCCATTTTTATTTTTAAAAATGAAAAGCTTATTAATTGTGGAAGGGTATGTTTTACTTACAAATAACAGAGCTGAGATGCTTTGTCCCATAGATTTTGTTAATAACTTTCTAGCTGCTATAAAATGTTGTGTATAAAAATTATTTTAAATTATATCTGGAAAATACATCAGGAAGATTTCCTGGGTTAATTAACCATGCTAAGGTCCCAGAAAATGATATCCAAGCAGGTGGACCCTTACTCCCATGAAATATCATACCAACATCAGGATTCCTAGCAGGCACATGCATTGCAGAACTGGGGACCAACTTTACAGCCCAGCTGGCCAAATTCTACTTCTCCACTCACCTGAGGTAATGGCTTGGATGCAGATATAATATTTTTTCCCATTTTTATCGTCATCATCAAGAGGATTGGTAAGATACCATGATTTCCTCACAAGACAATATTTAAATTAGAATCTATTTTAGTCTTACCAGTGGCTTCTTTTAATTGCTTAAGTCAAGGCCAAAGAGCTCAAAAATTAATTAAAAACCAAAGAATTAAAGGTGTTATTTTGGTATTAACTTGGTAATTTAAGAAACACAAACAATGATCCTCTTTTTGAATCACAGCAATGAATAAGGAAGCCAGCTCTGGTTTTCCAGAGAGAAATTATTAAAAGCCAGAAATAGCCCAATGACCACAGGAAATCTTTGAAAGGCAAAATGGGGACAACGTTCTCTTGGGAAAACAACATTTCTGACGTGGTCATTCATGTCTCTTTTAATACAATGCAGATTTTTTTAAAAAGAAAAGTATATGCATAGAATAGAATTAAACAATTTTGACTAACAAAAAACATCTGAAATAAAGTAAATAGCTATAGACACATACGTGACACAGTTCTTGATATCATAATATTAATGTGAAGCTTCATTCTGAAGCAGAACCAACCAGACCTTTGATCGTCAGCATTAATGGTGTTTTTGCCCTGTCACAGTAAAAGGCCACCAGCCTGCAGTGAGATCTTTAGAGTCACGTTTCACTGCATCTTGCTATGATCTTAATGTTGGACATAAAAGTTCGCAGAAACAATTGGAGAAAAACTCTTTAAAATAGTTCCAGTTTATAGACCCCTCCCAGAGGAATTCAGTAAAGGAATGTAAACCTGAAGATTTATTTTTCTGTTCAGGTCATGGCTGGGGTAGCCCACTATGTTACTGAACTCCCTAGTCTGAAACTGAGAGCAACACTAAGTTAACAGGCCTCTGTGGGTAAAAATTCCTGAGATACCCCTTATGCATTTTCACTGAAGTTATTGCATTAAACAGATCAATGGCACTGTTTCAAAAAGGGCACACAGCCAATAACCTACCTCAACGTAGTCTTTGGCATGGCCCCAGTCTCTTTTAGCATCCAGATTGCCCAAACTGAAATATTCCATCTGTCCGAGGTGAATCTTAGCTACTGATCGGCTAATTTTTCGAGTTACAAAGTTAGCCCCTGAAAGAGAGATAAAAGATATTATCAGCATACTTACATGATGGATAACTGTCTGCTAGTTGAATCCCAAAGCTCAGCTCACAGCAACTTCTTTCAGTCTGTAACCCCCCCACACACACACTACCTAAACCATGCCACCATTTATCATTTGAGTAAGCTAAGAAGCTCGAAATATAAGTGTCACATTATCTCCAGTTTCACAGCAAACGTCTTTGTTTGTGGGACTTCTGAAGCATTCCTAATTTGCTGCCTCAGTATTCAACCCAGGCAGAAGGCCAATGAAAATCAATTGGAATGTCAGTTTCTAAACACAAAATGCAAAAGGTTACATAAAGAATGGAAGACAGGCATCTAAAACCATCCTCATATTTAAAAAAACAAAAACAAACCACACAAAAACAAATATATACTTTTTGTCTCTTAATAAAGCTGCTGGTGAGACCATTCAAAATTTAAACTTCCTTCAAAAGGTTTTACTGGTTAACTAGAAAGGAAGAATAAATTCATTAACTAATTTGGGATTCTCTATCTCCACATTTGAGTAAGATATTGACACAGTGATAATAAACTCTACCATTTGGGAATTGCACACAGCTATACCATACCACAAATAGCTTGGTTCTACATATTTGACTGCAAAATTCGCATGCCTGTGCCTTCTCCTTGGAGAGTTGTTTCAAATTACATTTGGCTTTTCATATCTTTTCATCACAACATAGTTCTTTAGATACCTTAATACTAAGCCTGTGACTTCTATACTAATAAAAAAACACTGATCAACTGCTTGCTCCAAAAAAGGAAGTTAACTGAACCAGTACTGGGGACTGAGAATCAGGCTTAACAAGCTCAATGATATTAGTACCCTAATGCACTACTAGAATTAAAATGACATGGCATTTACTGTGCCAAAGAATATGACTAACTAGTGACATGGGCTACTTTATTCAAAGCGAAACAGCAGCATTAATACTATGAGCACAATCATTTCTCTTTCTAAAGTGATTATTGGTTGCTCATAACTAAAAGATTGGAAGGAAATCAGTGTGTCTAGAACTAGACAAATTCATGATACAAAACAGCTCTTATGAGATCTACCTGTACATTTTCTATAGTTTCTCTTAGAAATGGTCTTTCTTTGGACTTACTGCCTGATATATATTGCATATTCCAAACTAAAACCTTCTGTCACACAAAATAAGAAAACCATAGATACAGCTTGTGTCCTGTTTGACTGTCCCACAAAGTAAAAAATGGGATTATTTCTTCTGTATCATGAGCATCACAAGAATTGAAAAATTAAAGTCCCTCAGATCAGATTTATCAAAAGGATTCAGAGATATTTTGCTTTTGTTTGTCAAATGTTAAAGACTAAATGACATTCTGGTTTACTGGTTATTTTAAAATTTTAGGGAATCTTCTGTGATTACAGTTTTTATATTCTCTGGAAAAGCGACTCATATATGTAATAGACCACTGCACAGTTTGACACAGGGTCAGATTTTCAAAAGAATGTGCACACAAAATGTGTGCCCCCACCTGTTCGTGCGCAAACTCTGATGTGTGAACACAAACATGCTTACGTGCATAAGCAAACGAGTGTTGGCATGCATGCACACTGGAAGGTTTGGGCAATGCACCCAAGTGCAAATGCACTTTGGAAAAATCTAGTCCTGAAGTGATATTTTTTAATACATATATTTGAAAAGTCAATGTGATGACTGATGCGTGAGTGCTGCCTTCTTGCTTATTACTTCCTGTTCATGCTCGTTTCCTGCTCCCTGAACTCAGTGTTCCAGTTTGTGTGTGCGTGCGTGTGTGTGTGTACACACACATAGTGCTGGGTGTGTGCAGTTACTCAGCGCCTGCCATATGGACTGTTATGTTTTGTTCACACTGTTGCTGACTAACTGGTTCACGGTTATTACTTGTTTTGATGACCACCTACATGGGATCTTGCTTCAATTTCCTTGAGTTTTAGGATTGCTGTTCTGGGTGCATCAGAATGATACAATCAGTAATAATCAACAGAACAATTCACTATAATTAAAATTTGTTAATAAATTGAAATGTTACACATTAGTTGCAATTAAAAAATTCAGAAACTAAATCTAGGCACATGGAATTACAGAAAATGAAACTTCCTTCATTTTGATGGCAATGTAGGATAATGGAAGAGACTGTAGTCTAGAAAATAAAGCAAGGAATCCTGATTAGGACACTTTGGGTCTAATTCTGCTCCTCTTAGGCCCAATACTGTTATAAGCTCCATGCAGACAAACACCTATATGTAGCTCATTGCAGGAACAAGTCCTCTGATAAGTTTGGAATATTACTGCAGGCTTGAAAAAGCTATGTACTCTAACTCCTCTATGCATTGGCTTGTTATCTGCAAAATTAGTATGGCTGATGCACTTCACTAATAAAAAGAATGAGGAGCACCTTAGAAACTAACAAATTTCACTTCACTAATGTTGATGGCAAAACTCCCACCAACGTGGATGGGGCCAGGATTTCACCCAGTGTATTCTGGGTCTTATTTAATGGTAGTAAAGTGCTTTGAGATCTTCACATGTATTCTTGTTAATTGTAAAAGTGGAATTTATTTTAACTACTAGCCAGAACTATTAAGCACTACTTTAAGGTTTAACATTTTGCACTGAAAGTAGGTTATACTTCCTCCATGAACACAAGAGGCACTTTCAGCACTGAAGTCTTTTTCCAAGGACAGAGTTAAAGTATCCAGTCTTAGGTTTCAAACTGCAAGGGAGTTAAACTAGCAGCTTTCAGCACCACATTCCCATTCTCTGTATCAGCAGTGAGAGTAATAATCATCATCTGTATTGCAGCAAGCTTTACTGTGTTGGACTAGGCGGCTAAAGAATGACAGCTTCAGTTTTGGAATTATCTCCTGAGGGAACATAAAAAAACAAATGTTTTGGGGAAAAATTGTTCTGAGCAATCAAGTTAACATAGTATTCAAGTACAATCAATATTACCTGGGAAATGGGAGAGGTTTCACTGGCAACCACTAAAATCAATCATTAGTGGTTAGGTGCAACAAGACAAAAAGTATTTACTACTTTTCTTGCTACAGAAAGAGTTATGTTCAAAAATGTATTCTAAACACAAACATAATATACCCCCAAAGGCAGAAATGAAGGATTAGAGAGGATCAAGATTAAAAAAAAAATCGGAAATGCTATTTTACAGGACTATTCTGCTAAATGTTCAGCAGAAACAGTTCAGTTCTCTTACTCTAAAGATCACATAAAGCAGTTAAAGAAACCTAAGCTTGTGTTCATTTTGAGAAATGTGATCATGAATTTTCATGCGATTCTGTACCAAGGACTGAATGATGTTTCAGAGGCATTAAAATGACGTGATTCAGAGATAATGTTTAAATAACAATTCTCTTCAAATGTAATATCTTAAAATATCTTACTATACATCATGATTGAGCTCAAGCCGTTAACTGCACATCAAAACTAGAACTTAAAACTGACGCTCACTACAGCCATACACAGTAGTTAACGTTATGACAGCAATTCCACTATAAAGCCTTATTTCTAGGGTTTATAATTTGGCTATACAAATTTGCTTTGGCCTGAAACTTGACAGACATTATGTCTTGCTGCTTAGGAGTGATTCTATCTATAGATTTATATGTAACTCTATAGGTATCTTTACATAGCTAAAAATAAAATAAGGGCTGTGGCACAGAAATGGTTATTAGCTTCTTTCTTCCTTAGGAGGTCTTCAGGACTCTCTAAGGTTGTATCTGTATTAGCTTTTCCCCCCTAAAATTTCTCACCATTGCTATTACCAGAGCTGCCTCACTGGTAAGAGAAACAGTAGGAGCATAAGTACAGACAGAGCACAAGCTTTGATGATAGCAATGGTGAGAATTTGTAAGGAAAAAAAAGTTCCTCCCATTTATCTCCCTCCTCCCAGTTGTGACCCTCCCTCAGTTCACAACAGACATGGATATTTGTCTCAGTGTTCTAAGAGTTAAGCTGTATTTAAAGCCTGTTTTGCATTCAAAATGACCAAAGGATCTAACTCCAAGTAAAACAATGAAAGAATATTTTCTATCCCTACAGAATAGCAGCGCCGTGTAAATCACCGTGAAAAGTTGCATCTAATCAGCAACCAATCTGAAGGACTGTTTGTAATAAATACAAAACTATTATATTTTCCAAAGGTAGGATTTACAGTATTCTGTGATGGGCACAAAAGTTAAATCCTAGCATACAGATTTATTAAAAGGACACAGAAATACACCAATAATCATCACTGGCAACAAAAACGTTATTTCAGTACATGTTCTCTATATCATTTTTCTTCACTAATTAAAATATTTTCTTCTCTTAGAAAATATGTCCTGGACAGGGACATGGCAGACATCAAAGAATTCTTTTGGAAGAAAAAAATGGAACATTGTTTTCATTATTAAAATGTAAAAGTGTTACTTCTGTTCCAAGTTTATTGGATGCTGTTAACAGCACTTAGATAAACAGAGCAGTGTTTCTCTTATTGCAGGCTCACCCTTTTCCACCAAACTACTGATTTTTTAAAACAAACTTCATTTCACGTTCTATAGGTGAGTTGATCAAACACTTTTTTAAACCCTAATTATTCTTTAAAATGATATTATTGATGTTGAAGCAAACAGCTAAGTTAGGCCATGACCCAACAAAACACTCTAATGCTTAACTGCAAGCATATGATGAGTAGCCTCATACATTGCTTAACCACATTTAAACTACTAAAGTTAAGCACATGCTTTGCTGAATCCGGCCCTTCAGGCAACAAAAGTTCAGAAGTACAGTCAGAACTTCAAAGTTACAAACACCAGCGTTACGAACTGACTAGTCAACTGCACACTTCATTTGGAACTGGAAGTATGCAATCAGGCAGCAGCAAACAAATACACCCGCCTCCCCCCGCCCTGCAAATACAGTACAGTTAGATGTAACCTACTAAAAAAAATAAAGGGAAAGAAGGTTTGATATCAGTTTCTGTGGGATCGGGATTTAGTGTAATGACACTAGCCTGTGCAATCAGATTTTGCACAAATTTCCCATACCTCTCTGCCTATGCAATTCAATGCCAACCGTCAGTATTTGGATCGCCTTACATATGCATAACTTACTTAAAACATATCGGGGGGCGGGGGGGAAAGGAAGGTTTTAATTCACTAATCATAGGAAATAGTGGTAGAAAATTAGCTTTAAAAACAATCACACTGATACGTATTTCACCCATTTAAGACTTCCTTATAAAAACAAAAGTGAGAGATGAATGAACGGGTTTGAGCAGGATAATCTGCTTGCAACTTTGCCCCTTCCTTTACTCCGATACAGACTTTTAGGAGATCATAGGCAGGTTTGATTAAAGTTACCCACTTGCTTTCCTGAGCTTTGTCATTTGGACCTTTTTTTGTTGGGGTCTAATAGTGCTATTGGCTCTGTAGAGTTCCTTGGTAGAGGTGTCCCTGAGCTCACAACATGCCTGGGAAGCCTTAAAGCTCAGTATTATAGTTTGGAACCTGCATTGCAGTTTTCATGGACCACCCTTTGTTTATGCGGTTCTCGGAGAAGCTGCAGGCAAGGGAGGCCATGGCAGGATGGCTTCATAAGAATGGCACTGTCACAGGGTAAGAGAGGGATCGTGGAGGATCCAGGACCAGTACAGAAGAACAGCATACCAGCCCTTCTGAGATTCTGAAGGAGAACCACACCTGCACTCTCCCATCCAAAGGGCTGTCATTTAGGCACTGCCCTGCACTGAGGGTGGTATGAAGCTGCCATCAGCTGCACAACTACAGATTGTCCCTTTTGAGGTCCCAGCATCCAGGCTGAACAAGTAGGCTGGACTGTCTTTTTGATTCTGTGGAGTGGTGTGGAGTAGAAGCATGATCCCACCTCCTTCTTAAGAGAGCAATGTGGAGGAGAAATCCCTGAGCTTCCTCAAATGCAATGCACCATGACTGTCCCTGGCACTTGTGAAGGGCATTGAAACAGCATTGGGTGAGACGCCCTGCAACTCCATTCCCACCTGGCCCATACGCTGTCAATTAATAATCATTTAAGTTACTGGCCTAAAAGATATGTGCAAAGCAACATTGTTAGTTCCAAGAATTTAGTGCATATGTTTAAAATTGTTTAGAACTATCACATTCAGTATACGAGTTGTCCTCAAAATCAAATTCAATGAAAAAGATTTTTCAGTGACAGAGCAGTTAAAAATGTGTGCTGGTTTCCAGTGCTTTTGTCAGGCTCTAGCTAAAAATTGGTTTAACCATTTAGAATCTTAATTCTCAGTATTGCTTGGTAACTATAGCTATTGTCTTCACTTTAAAGCAGAAAATGAACGAACACTGTGCGTAACCTATCCTTGTTCCTTAGAACAGCAATTTTCAGCCAGGGGTCTGTGGACCCTTGGGGGCTGCAGACTACGTATAAGATTTCCAAAGGGCTTTGCACATCCACTCAAAATTTTTTAGCGGGTCACAAGTGAAAAAAGGTTGAAAACCACTGACTTGGATGAATGTTTTAACACAGATTAAAACTGTAGCATTTTATTGAAAAGTACTTTTTTTTCAGTGGGAGTTTCTACAGTACTGTAAAATTTCCTCTGAAATTATATCGGGTTCAAATGACCGGTTGAACTACTATGATGTAACCGGAAACATGTCTTGCTGCACTTACTGTATATGAGCTTGTGCATGAATGTCCTTTTAAATGTGACTTGATAAATGTACAGGACCCAGTTCTCTGCAGACATAAATTGGAGCCACTGCTGTCAATTTATATCAGCAGAGAATCTGGCCCATTAGGTCAAATTGAATGAGTTACACAACTGATATAAAAAAGTTCCATTGACATTTATAACTTTGAATAAGAAAGTGACACAGAATACAAATCAGTTGAACAAATATAAAAAGAATTTGATTAAATGCCAAAGAAAAAGCATCTGAGGGAAATTTCCATTTGGTCCATAATTCAAACTGTTGTGCCCAACTACTGCTGTATAGTCAGTATTCTTCAGAAAGCTTCTTTCCTTGTGGACTCCAGAACTACAGCATTATCCTGTTTTTGTGATGTTTCTCATTTAAGTCAGGCTACATATCCTGTAGGGACAGAAGAGGCAGTCAAGATCACCCACTGTTTTGAGACCACTACAAAACTTAAGCACAATGGGGTGAAATAAGGACAGAAAGTTAGCCAGGAAATGCATAGTTTGGCTTTGTCCTAGCAAGTCAGATCCTTAAATAATTTTTAATTAAAATATTATATGTGTGTATATATATCTATATCTATATATTGTATTAACAACATTATTAAGCATGCAAAGTCAAGCATGCAATAATTAGGAAGTGCCAGAATTAACCTTAATCCAGCCCCTTTGTTTATATGTATTATGATATACTTTTACGATACATCCCCAGAGCAGGTCTAGTCTTTAATCGCAAACTATTTTTTCCCACAGGACCCATGTCTCATCAGTGCACAGGATGGACTTGCTTTGTCGATGAATCAGGGTTGTGTAGTGAAGGAAGCTATTGTTTGCAGGACCCTTGATTTATTTCGTTAAGAAGCTGGAAGGTACATAGTGAAGGTGGCATGGGATTGCAGGGAGAGAAAGGCGAATTTGGTTAAAATAGTTAGAACCCAGTTCTCCAGAGCAGCATTTCTCTCTGCCTCTGCCACAGAGTTCCTATGTGATGCTGGGTAAGTCACTTAAACAAAATTTTCACTATTTGTGTGTACCTCTTTTTCTGGATGCTGGATTTCAGACCCTGGGGTCTGATCTGTAGAAGGGCTGAGCATCACAGCTCCAACTGAAGTCAACGAGAGCTGTGCTCTGAGCATATAAAGTGCTATATAATGCTTAGTACGCTGAAAAATCAGATCCCAGGTATCTTAAATTGGGCATCCACAACTAGTGTACACTTTTGAATTTATTCTCTGGGTCTCAGTTTCCCATCTGTAAAATGGAGATAATACCCCATCATCTTACAGAGGTGTTGTGAAAATAAATTCATGAACATCTGTGATGCACTCAGATACTACAGTGATGAACAGCATGGTAAAAGTCCATGAAGAAATTAATAATCCTGTTTTCAGAGCAGGGTTTGAATACTGTTCAGTAAATAAGGCCTGAGGCCACACAGTAAGGATAAAACAAAAATACTGAGCACCATCCTGTGCACTAAATGAGAGATGGGTCCTGTTGAAAAATAGTATATTATTGTGTAATTAAAAATTACGCAACAATACATACACACAAGTGGGCTGAACTCAGGTTGCTCAGGCAACCTTAATTTCCTAACTTTTGAGAGCTTGACTTTGCCCCCTTAAATGTTCTTTTCATGTATTTTACATTTACATTCTCTTATAGACACTGCTGAATTAGGATTAAAGAAAAAGTAACAACTTTTGTGCTCACTGAGCATATAAACAACTTATTCCAGTTCTAATCTAGAACCAACTCCACTCCCTAAACAAGACTCCTGCATTTTACAGGGCTTCCAAGTTGCAGTAAAGAGTCAAATGTTCTCAGTGGGCAGTTTGGAGGGGGAGAAAAATCATTCAAATTTAACCCTGAACCCCACATGAACCTAACCCTTGGAGGCTGAATATTTTCCACTTTCCTGCCATCTACTGCTCCACTGCACGTGGTAATCTTTGGCAACCCCACTGAGAGCTGCCTGGGCTATGGCTCTGTTCAGACAGGGTGTAGAAAGAAAAGACACTGAGAATGTCATGGCTGACTGACCAGACTACTGAGATCAGAGAGATTATGCCTCGTTTGCTCACCAAGCCCTGCCAAAAGCAACACTAGTTAACTGCAGGTACTCAAAACCCAACAGGCAAGTTTAAAGGAATTTCAGGCTTAAAAAAGGACCATTCATAATGTGCATTTGTTGGGGATACTGTAGCTGCCACCTTTTGGCAATTATTCATCAGTGATTCTTTAATAAAAGTTCACTCTGCCCATCATTGAATACATTTTCTTTCAGATATTATTCACAGTTGCACCTGATTTGGAGTTAAAGGACAGACAAGACCCAGGGTTTATTAAAGAATAAACAAAAAGGACTCAATAGCCATCCAACTGAATGGAGATAAACAGAGAAAATCCACACCTGTTATTGTAAAACAGCTACACTCTGTTTTTCTCCAGGCTCTGAAATGTTGCACAGTATGGAAGTATGAGAGCTTGGAACTTACATGCATAACCCTTATATATCATCTCATGACAAGGGACCTCCCTTGTGCCAGAGCCAAATCTACCTCTCTTCACAGGCACCTCCAATTCTAAATAAAATGGTCAGAGAATCTGCTCCCAGAAATTCTGATTCAGGATAGATCATTTTAAAGTCCCTACAGTATCATTTTCCTTGTGTCCTTCTGTTTTGAGTTTCTGACCCACACTTTGTCTCATACTTAGTTCTTAACACTTTCAGGGGTACTACACAGCACGTTTACATACAGAGTACACTGTACATTCCAAACAGATCAATGTAAAAATTTAGCACTATTTAAGAAGTGTGTTAGAACTAGAAAAACAAATTATATTATACATCTTCCTAAAAGTAATGATATGCCATTACATTCCCACCCTCACCTTCGCTTATTTCAACCAGCAGCAGTAGGAAGTGAAGGTACAGCAGTCAAGCACTGATTATGAAAATGGCTGTGACTCTCCCTTATCTCTGTTCTGGGGAACAGTCAAACACGCTACAGTGGGACATGCTGCCAAAGGAGCTTCAGACCTGTGGTTGGTGAGTGTCTGGTGTGACTATGTGCTATTCCAATCACTAAAGATCAGGGGGAGTGCTGCTGCTCTTAACAGGCAGCTACTGCCATTCTTTCCCCTTCCCTGTTGCTCCACTCTGTCTGCCTGGCTGGGAGTTAGGAAGGAAGACAGAAAAAGCCACATGAGAGAGAAGGAGCAGACATCTCCCCCATAACCCCAGCTGCTTTGGAGCCAACAGGCCCTGTTGTTTTGATGATTCCTGGCCCCATTTAGTCTTATTTCCTCTTTGCCTGCAAGAAACACAAAGTGGAGGTGAGAATATTGCAAGGCCCTCAGCATCACATGGGGACTTCTAAAATGCTTAGGCCTTTCCCTCCTGGAAATCACTCCTCTTTACTAGAATTAGAAACAACAGCCCTGATATTGACTTAGGTATGTGGGTTTTACACCCGTGTATCCCATCAGTTACAATGGAGTCACTTCTGGTTTATACCAGTGTAAACAAAAGGAGAGACTGGCCCATTTGTTAAAACTATTAAGTAAAAAAAAATATAGAAATCCCACATTCCGCAGTGTTTTATTTTTGGTATAGACATGCATCGTTACAAGAATAGGTTTGAAATACAAAGCTGGCTGTTATTGTTCTTTTTGACAGCTTTCTTAGTTAAGCTTCTTTGAATAGGACCTTCTCTAACAGCCCCCTTTTTTGACTCATAACCTTAGTGACAGTCAAGCAGCCAGGCAGAGCCGCTTCATATAATTTATTATGCGAAGCAGCTTTTAATAAAAAATGCACTGGCAGGTAGCCATGTTAAAGCAGGAAAGGCCCAGTAAGAACCTCTTACAATATAAAAGTCTCTGTTGTTCTCATTACTGTGAAGCAGGAAAACCCTTTAAAGGCTTTTGATTCAAACTGTCATTCGACAGAGACTGTGGACAAGACAAATGGCTGTAAAACAAGGCAATTGGATTTCCTACTGCTACAATATCTTACTTGGCTCCCATGACACAATTTCTCTGTTATTCTCTCTTGCCGTGGTAAAGTAAACTTACCGGCTACCCAGAAAACAGATGAGTGTAATCAGGCCTTTATAAATGATATCTTTTCACCCAAGGAAAGCAAATAACTTTGCTTCCCCTATAATAACTGTTTCTAATACTTCATTTATTCTTTAAATTGTTTATAAAACACTTCAAGAGAGGTCAAGCTCAGAGGGCAATAATAATTAAAGATTAAGGAGAGCATCTAAGTATTTTGTGCCTGTGAGTAAACACTGTGGCAATTATTATGATATGGAAAACATCTATTACGAGTTTGGCTCTGTATTTATTTGAGTTTCTTGATTCATATGTTGCTTGCATCCCACACGGATTCTTCACCTTTCTTACACCTATTTTCAATTCACGTTTAAGCAGCTGGAGTGTTTCATGAAAATCTATCAATGAAAATAATCATAACTTTCACCACTCCCTTCTTTGGAAAATCCTCTTGAATTTTTTGCCAAATCCCTCCAGGAGGCATCAGTTCTCCCTGCATAATGAGCTACAGGTTCCAGTCCACAGGAGGAAAGGACCATGCACTAGCTTTGGGGACAATGGCAGTCCTTTGGTCTTTGGCAATTTGCTTCTATTAGATACAAGGGCATCTTCTGGCTACAGCTGCTTGAGGAACCATTCTTGGGTAGGAAGAGGGGGCAGAGAAAAGGTAATATGGTTCAGTTCTGTGTTATCTTTTTGCATGGCAACTCCATGGCTAGTGGTGAGTTTATGTCCCTCCAGCTGCTCCCAACCTGCTGCATCCTTGCTGCTTCCACATGGGTGCAGTCCTCCAAGCACAGAGAAATTCATCTGTTCCCCACTTTTTCCTCACAGGTTAGGGCTAGTAGGCATGTGAGCTCTATGGTATTACACAGGAGGCAGCATTGGACAACCAAACCCAGTTCCTCATTCTACGGAGCCACATGAGCACTAGGAACTTCCCTTCTCCCAAAAGGGAACTTCAAAATGTCTCTACCCTCTAAAAAAAGAAGCGGTTCCAGAGTTGGGAAGGGGCATGGCTTGACAGCCCCTCTTCCCCATCCCCTCCATGGGGAACAACCACTGACCTTCACACATCCAGTGGCCTGGGATATCAACATTTCCTCTCCCCAAAGTACATGATGCTTATCATCCTCAATTTTAGGAGAGAAATTAGGATGATGGGCACGGGGATGGAACCAGAGGTTATGGAGTGGGAAAGGGGTAATGCTGCAGCCAAAAATATGGATTTCCAAGGTTTAAATAAAAGGGAGATATATTTAAAATAAGAAGGAAGAATTTACACCCATAGCAAATTTTTTTTTACATAAATGTATGTATGCATGCACATGTGCACGCACACACATACTCCTGTCTTATAGGCCGGGTGAAACGCAAATTTAAAAACAGAAAGGATATAAATAAAAAAGACTAGGATTAAAAATATTTGTAAGCAACGGAGCAGGCAGAGTTAAATAGAAGGAGACTATTCTGGGGGTAGCCGTGTTAGTCTATATCCACAAAAACAAGGAGTCTGGTGGCACCTTAAAAACTAACAGGTTTATTTGGGCATAAGCTTTCATGGGTAAAAAACCTCACTTCTTCAGATGCATCTGAAGGGGCCACCAGACTCCTTGTTGTTTTTGTACCAGCATGGCTGTGTAACTAGTCATGTGCCTATTTTTATCATGTTTGCTTAGTTTATATATTTTATCTCATCTCCCACATCACCTGTTCTCTGACTTGCCTTTATAACATCAATCCTGCAATTGTATCTGCTAGTGTAGACGATTTTCATTCCAAGGAAGTTAATGGGCTTATGCATGGGCAATGCAGTCTGTGCTAGCTGGTTTCATTGCAGGATTGAGGTTTTAGGGCTTATTCTTATTAAATTTATAGTTAACTTTAAACACATGAACAAGCCCATTAATTTCAATGGGATTGCTCCTGTGCTTAAACACTTTACTGGGATCAGGCCTGAGTGGTTTAACGCCTGGTGGGACCAAACCAATGTGTAATCTCAATGAAATCAGCGAAGTACCTGTGTAATTCTTTGCAGGATCAAAGCCTAAGCCTACGTCTACACCACAGAGACAGTACCCGCATAGCTATGTCAGTGTAGCTTTGCCGGCATTGCCCTGTAATATAGGCGCAGCCTACATCAATGGAAGGGGTTTTTCCATTGGCGTAGGAACGCCACCTTCTAGAACAAAGTTACCTCCGTTGACAGAAGCATTCTTCCATCAGCACAGCTGTGTCTCATGGGGACTGAGTCAGGAGAGTATCTCAGTCAGGGGAGTAGTGTTTTCATACCTCTGACTGACATAGCTATATCCATCTAGCTTTCAAATTGGAAGCTACCTTTTATTCTGATGTGTTTGTTCAGCACAGTTGGAATACATTTGAGCACTGTTGCATTGCAATGCCCCGAGCCTGCTAGGTGTTGCATAGCATTGGACCTGTGCCTGTGTGAAGCCCCAATGAATTCATTTTGCAATTTACAGAACAGGATAAGACAGACAGCCAGAAAGACTAACATTTTGCAAATATATATGGAGCAAAGAATATAGATTTTAATTAGGTTTGAATAAGAAATTACTTTTCACTAAAGATACATTTTAGACTGTTGCACAAACCAGTTCTCATAACATTTCACCTTCCAATTCATACATGAGGTGTTGGGGGAGGGAGATAAGAATATGCCAGCAAACTTATTTACAAATAATAAACCAAAGCACAGACAGTAAGTTTGCAGAGGGATTTGAAGACAGTCAGTAGTATAGGTATATATGCATCAAGCAAAAGCAAAACGGTGATTCTAAGGAGTTCCATTACCTACTTACATCCATGAGCACATTCATTGGACGTTATTAGAGTAATTAAATAATATATTATTCATGATATAAAATGCTGTATTTTCCCAGTTCCTATGATAAGAAGGTAATACAAACAAATACTGGTGCAACAATCTGATTTATGTTTTGAGGGGTGTTTGTGTGTTTGTTTTGTGGGGATTTTGTTTGTTTTTTACTCACCATATTTCCCCAATCAAGTTGAAACTGTCATGTTGATTTTGGCGCAAATTTATGTTTTGTCCAAGTATGTTTAACAAAATGTCAGATCAACAAAAATAATTCCAATAATGTATTTCAGTTTCAGTGAAAACAGCTTTTTGCTTGGATCAAAATATTCCGACATTATTTGCTACACCAACGCTGTAGTGTTGTATTCATGCATGAGAGCCAAAAAGTGAAACAGACTATGTACAAAAGTAAATCTGACTCATCCAAGCAAAATATAAGTGTAAAATGTAAATAGAAAGCATGAATGGTGAAAAGTCCATTAGATTTTTCAAATATTTCAAGTATTGAAATCCATGGTGTTACTCATAACATTGGAATTTTTTTTCAAATGAATGACTTAAATCAACTGTGGCCTTTCCCCATAAATAAGTATTGTGGAGTAAAAGTATAAGGCAGCTAAATCCATACTTTCTATTTATTTGAACTTGGTCACATTAGATATGTGATAAATTCTGCTTTAAGAAGTAAGGAATCACAGGACTGTGAATTTTTGGAGATGGTTTCTTAACCTTATACTCTTACTGTGTTCTGTTTATCTAAAGAATTCTGTAATGCATCAATCAGCATGGCATTTAGGCACAGAGATATTCACAGTGCTTTGAAAATGAGTACTATGAATGAGTACTATGTAAGTGATGTTACTCATATTAAATAGTAAATGTGGAAATTACCAATGTGACCTAACTGAACTATCATTTACCTCTCACTGATCACCAGAAAAGCTTTGAATTAATGCATGCATACAAAGTTAGGCCTAGATCCTACAAAACATTGAATTCAATGGCACTAATTATGTATATAACGGTTTCCAGAATTAGGATTTTATTTCCTAACCTCTCCCCTCCCCCATAGTGTTCATGAAAGAAAAGAGCTCAGATTATGTAGAAAATAAAGCTTCCCAATCAGCAGAGAAGGTTTAAAAAACCCTGAAAGGTTCAAGAGAAACTCTTTGCAGCTGGTGGCTGCATAAACATTCTTTTTGGATGCTCTGTAGAACAACAAACGGCATTTAACCTCAGAGGAAGCCATTTGCCTCATCCCCTTCAGACAGAGAATGAGGACAATATTCATGGCCCTATCGAAAAGGGGGGGAAGATATGGGGGATATGGTGGTCTCATGAAAGGGTGATGGATTCTCAGGATCCTGTCTGAACCACTGTGGTTGTCAAGTGTGCCAAAGGAGAAAGTCTGGATTCTAGTGGTTGGGAGGGGCAAGTGTACCAGAAAAAATGTGCACACTGTATATATGTGACTTCGCTTCTAGTTAAAAATAATCCAAGTTAAAACAAACTAAATAATACAACTTAAAAGCCTAGTTTGTACGTGAAAAACAAAACAAAAAGCCCCCTCCTAAGGGGTGAATTTAGATATTAAAGATCCAGTTCTCTGGATAAGTCAGCAGATGTTCATGATTTTTTTTTTGCTGGAAAAAAAGTATATGGCAGGAAACCTCATGGAAATGAGAACGAAACATAAATGTGATCTACAACTGTAAATCCAGCATCTGCTGTTAAACAACATATGTCTGAGAATAATTTCCATATTAATGGTCCAGATATGAAAAGACATACAATAAAATCCAGTAAAACCAGATTACTAAAATTGTCATTGCTCTTATGATCTTAAATAATTCCACAATAAGCATGCACTCTGATTAGGAAAAAGGAAATAAGAGCATTATATTATAAAATAGTGAAATTGTAAAGTGTGTAGAATAAGTAAATAATATCCTTGATAAGTGTTTAAAATAGTGTTGAAAAGGTTGTTGTTGGGTGTTTTCTTTTCTTTTCTTTTTTTTTTTGTATTTCACAAAGTGTTGCATATAGATGGATTTCTTCTTCAATGGCATTGCTTGTTACATGGTTTTAGAACCAGATTTACATTGCCTGTCTGTCTAGTGAGAAGCATTTCTTTTAAACAGATTTTGTTCATACTTAGTGTGGCAAATTGCCGGTACTGTTCTGCTGGGTCTCGCGCTTTCTCTTCTCTGGGGTAGGTTCAGGGCGCTATTGCTTGCCTCTGAACCGGTTCTTAATTACTCCACTAGTGTCCTTGGAGGAGGGGAGTGGAGAGGGAGGGACCTGGGCCCGCCCTCTACTCCAGGACCCAACCCAG
>NC_133770.1:175788198-175844665 GCF_003597395.2 Chelonoidis abingdonii | reverse complement strand
GTACTCAGAGAGTAGTTATTTAATGATCTCATCCTGCTGGAAAGGTATAACAAGTGGGGTTCTGCAGGGGTCTGTTTTGGGACCAACTCTGTTCAATATCTTCATCAACAACTTAGATATTGGCATAGAAAGTAACGCTTATTAAGTTTGCAGATGATACCAAACTGGAAGGGATTGCAACTGCTTTGGAGGACAGGATCATAATTCAAAATGTCCTGGACAAATTGGAGAAATGGTCTGAGGTAAACGAAACGGGATGAAGTTTAACAAAGACAAATGCAAAGTGCTCCACTTAGGAAGGAACAATCAGTTTCACACATACAGAATGGGAGGAGACTGTCTAGGAAGGAGTACGGCAGAAAGGGATCTAGGGGTTATAGTGGACCACAAGCTAAATACGAGTCAACAGTGTGATGCAGTTGCAAAAAACGCAAACGTGATTTTGGGATGCATTAACAGGTGTGTTGTGAGCAAGACACAAAAAGTCATTCTTCCGCTCTACTCTGCGCTGGTTAGGCCTCAAGTGGAGTATTTTGTCCAGTTCTGGGCACTGCATTTCAAGAAAGATGTGGAGAAATTGGAGCAGGTCCAGAGAAGAGCAACAAGACTGGACTCGATGACCTCTCGAGGTCCCTTTCAGTCCTAGAATCTATGAATTAGATACTGAAGGGGAACTTTTCTCCCCGTCTTCTCATTTAATTAAGCAACACAGAAAATATTAAGATGAAAGCTGTGTCAGACAACAGGATCAACAAACATCACAAAAGCAACATTTAAAAAACACCCAAAATTTTCAGAGCCAAAATTATTTTGTCTCTGCACCAACAAGCAAGTTAAATAAATAATATCCGGCTGGATATTAATGTTATTGAGTTCCCCCCATAGGAATCTAAAGAAAAAATGTATTTAAAAGCATGATAAGGAAGTCTTTCGGGGCCTCTTGCGATAGTGGAACTTTTTGAATAAAGACTAATGTGTATCCCTCATAAAAATATAAAAACAAAGAACCCTGACTTCAACTTATAAGGTGAATAGCAAGTTTTAATGAACCTTGAAATACATGACTGACTTTAGTAACAATCAATCAATCAGTCTTGATTCATTCAATATTGACAGCAACTTTCACTGAACTTACTAGCTCTTTTTACAGCTTTTCAAATAAGAGCAGTTACACCCAGACACTCACTCTCTCTCCCCACCCCACTCTCTATTTTAAAGAGTGAATAACTAGGCCACACTACTTTGTGGTGTTCCATCATGGAGTTATCATAGTCTACAAATGTGATGGTAAACCAGATGATGTCACTGTAATACCAAACCCAAAAAGGGTATCTAAATCCTGACTGCTCCCAACCAGACACTGCACATACTTGCAAGTAAAATGTTGTGCAATAACTGCAGCACCCTAATGAACTCAAACCCAGAATGACTTCACCCCATAGTTTCACAACATACAGTTTAATTTTCCTTTAAGTGCAACTGTGATGTTCTTGAAATGATGAGACATCAATATAAGAGAAGGCTAACAGCTCGTTATTTTATTTAGTTATTGGTTTGCTAGTTTCTTGACAATCTTTTGGCTGCATTACTTGGATTCACTAGCATGATCAAAACTGTTGCCAGTTCTTTAGTAACATTGGCCTGGCCACTAACGGGATTGGAAAGGAAAGGCAGCATCTGTCCACTGTCACCAATAACTGAAATCAAGCTTTCTATTTCACAGTTTTGCAAGTTACTATTACACCGATCTAGTTCTAAACATTTTTATTAAAAATTGCCTGACCGGTGGGAAGAATCTCACCACTAAACTGGATAACATGAAGATGAACTGTAATATTATATGCTGCAATTTTTTAACATGAAACTAATAATTTAAAGAAAAATAAATATTATTTGTATTGTAGACTCATTTCCCAGTTGATGAACGTATTCAATAGCATCGTTTTATGAATAAGTCAACTAATTAATAGTTTCTTTTTTCTTAATCAGGCATGCAGAAAAGAATACAAGATGATGAAGACACACATTATCTCAGAAAAATGCAATACTGGAACACAAAAGGTACTGTTATACAACTCATGAATTAGACTGTAGTAAGAACAATGAAGCAGGCATGTGCTCAGTGAAATTACATTCTTTTAAAGTTAGAATGCTGGCATTTAACCAGGGCCGCCCGTGGGGGGAGGGGGCAAGTGGAGCAATTTGCCCCAGGCCCCGGGCCCCACGAGTCCTCGCGGTGGTCAGGGTCTTCGGCATTTTGGCGGGGCCAGGGTCGGCATTCAGTGCTGCCAAAGATGCGGAGCGACTGAAGGGCCCCTCGCTGCCTAAATGCCCCGCAAGCCCTGGCCTGGTGGCAGTCTGGGTCTTTGGTGGCATTTCAGAAGGGGGGGCCTTCAGTCGCTCTGGATCTTTGGTGGCATTTTGGCAGTGGGGGACCCTTCAGTGCTGCTGAAGATGCGGAGCAACTGAAGGGCCCCCCGCAGCCGAAATGCTGCTGAAGACTCGGACCAACGCCGGGTGAGTACAAGCGCCACAGCCCCTGGGCGGTCCTGCATTTAACTGAGCTCATGTCAGGTACAAAGAGCAGCAATGGAGTCATTTTTTGTCTCATATGCCCGATGGTTAAGATTTTCATTGGAAGTCATTGAGACTCTGTAAAAGATCTGCTCTAGGAATTACTTCTGGGAAGTTCTCTGGCCTGTGTAATACAGGAGGTAAGACTAGATGATCACAATGGTCCCTCTTCTGGCCTTGGTAGTTCTAAAACCTGCTTTAGGCCCTTTTGAAAATCCCACCCAATATGTTCAGAGTCCTGAAGAAGCTAAAGGAAAAGGAAGGAAAAGATGCTTTTATTTTAGTTTAAGATAATAAAATCCTGTCCTTCCTTACCTGAGCCACAGTGGGAGAAAGAGATAGAATGATGCCAGCCTCCACACTAAGGTTCCAGAGTCCTCCGACAAGGGCAGGATAAAATTGTGTAGGGAGATAGTGCATCTTACTGCTGCTGTGAAAAACAGCAGCATATGCTTCCTCCTGCCAGTTCTTTCCACAGTGCACTGGGGACCTGTCCAACCCCCTAAATGGCTGACCATGGCCACTTGAGGCTACGGTGCACCAAACACACAGGGTAGAAGTGTCCCCTGGTACACGAATCCATCCTGCTCTCCTGCCTTTTGGTGGAAGGGGAATCTCTGTACTCTCTTACCCCCTTCAGCATCCCAGAACTCACAAAGATTTAACACACAGAAGGGGATGGAGGTGGAAATCATGCTCTTGATGAACACACATGACTCAAGTTACATCTAGCAGTTGGCCAGGCTCTTAATGGTGGGTGCAGGTAATTGTGCGCATATAATTTGTGCATACAAATACCTGATTATGAAGAAAAATGGGTATCTGTACGTACAAATGGTTAATTAGATGAATAGCTGACCATGGTCCTGATTTAGCAAAACACTGATGTATGTGCTTAAAATTAAGCACGTGAGTAGTCCTTTCTTTACTGGAACTACTTAAGCACATTCATTCTTTAAAAATGGGTGTTTTTCACTTATTAGGGCAAGACTAACATAGGATAAATAAAGTGAGTTTAACTTCCTTAGAAGTTTAATACTTGCCCTTGCCTTTCCTCACTTACGTATTCAGATTGTTAAAATGCACCTTCCTCTGTTCTAAGTATAAACACAGGAAAATAAGTTCAAATGTAATCCCCTGCCACTTGCAAAAATAATTCAAGCAAACAATAAAGAGTAGATTCTACTTTAATCTAGTAATAATCTAACCCAACAAGATTATCAATATCACCTGGACTAAGAACTCCTAAAGAGCGCCTACCTTTGTGGACCTCTCTCATCTCAAAAGCCTGGGAAGAGATGCATTGCACGCACTGGCTCTATTCGTCCAAGGTTAGAATCTTATTCCAGATTCAAATGCTGAATAATGAATGCAAGTAGCTCCTTCACATCTAAACCAGTAACCTGGCAAGTACTGATCTGCAGTTATATCTGAAGATCACAAGAGTCTAATTTTTATTTCACTGAGTTGTAATTTTAAACTTCTGTGTATTTTGTCATGTTATGGACATCACTATCAGCAGCCAGTCAGAACCTAAGAATGCAAGAGAACATTTGGTTGAATTTCAGTCCTTTGTAAGCATCCATGAAATATGATCGGTGAGGCAGAAACATTTTTAGTACAGTTGGCAATGTATTCACAGGTGGCAGTGTGGGAAAAATAGGTTTAATGTACAGTATATACTTTAAAATAAAATATGTTGTGGTAACAAAGAGGTTACAAAATGCTTAAAATACACCCATAATTAAGAGTATGAGACTGCCACAAAGTGATAGTCTGTCCCATTGTTTAGATTTTCAGACATTTCAAGATGGGATAGGGTTTTTGCCTAAATATAGTCTTTTCATCAAAAAAATTACATGCATCACTCTATTTACAGAAAGGGTCACAACCATCTGATTTTAGACTATAATTGTGTTTTCTTACTACCGTGTGATAGGAATTTTTAGTGATTTAGCTCAACACAAGATAGAAAATTTTCCATTTCCAAAAACATCAAGCAGGATCTGCCCCCTGGGTTCTCTTTCCAGTTCTGGCTCGACTGGTTGTATGACCTTGGACAAGTCACTTCGCCCTTCTGTGCCTCTCTTTTCCTCCCAACCTTTGTTTTTTCTTGTTTATTTAGACTGAAAGCAGGTTGTGGCAGGGACTGTGTCTTACTATGTGTTTGTATGATGCCTAGCACAATGGGGCACGAATCCTGACTGAGAACAGCAGCACTACATAAAATAAAAAATGAATAAAGCTGCAGAGTTTCGAACTTCCCCAAAATTTGGAAATGCTAGGATCTGGGGTTTTCCTTGGAGCCCAACTGTGTTTTCAATGAGATACTTCAAATTTCCTTCATGTACACATGTGATACACTGAGCACTTTACTAGGCTCTTGTAAAATCTGACCATATGCTTTTGAGCATGTTCAGAAGTGACATTTGATTACTTCAAACTTTTCAATTTTTTAAATTAATCCTTCAACCTCAAACAAGAGATTATTTTTCATGGAGGAACAGTTTCATGCTCTGTTTGAAGTTTTCTTCTACAGCTGTTTTCAAGATAAGAGTGAAACAAAAAGCCTATTTTTTTTCCATCTCTCCGTAATTCAAATGGTTCGATGCATTTTCCTTCAGCCTCTTTCTCTCTCTCATGCATTCACATTCAAATCACTTCTGGGCTGAGATCAACCATAGAAAATTTCAGTTCCAGTAGAGAGTTAGTTATTTCAGAAAGATACAAATGAGAGAGAATGGAATTACAATGGAACTTTGTACCATATTTAACCTTAGGTATTTTTTTTTTAAACAGAAACAGTTGACATTTGTCAATATTTAACACATAATGGTACCAGAGATACACAATTCCCTTTAGACTTAGAATATGTGATAACTGCAGTGGACTGTATAATATCTCTTGGTAAATTCTGAGTATTTATTAGTGACTACTGTGTAACGTTTGCAGCCAAGAAAGCCGTAATATGAACACTGAGGTAACGGATTTGCATTGTACTGAATTGCCAAACAGGTATTTCCATTTTATTTTATTTTTTAATTTGCTAGTCTACTCAGCTTTCTGGTTAGTTAAAATAGGTATTTGAGGAGACTGTGATAAACTTTGGGAGGATTAGTTGTCTTGTTTTAGAGAGTACGGCAGAGTGAAATTATTTGGGAGGTTAATGGCATAACAGGATGACCTGTTATTGGTGGCTGGTTGCTGTTGCAGATGAAGTCCCTTTTATCGGCTATCTGGCCAACAGTAGCTGTGGCCCTTTGATGGCCACATTAAGGTGACTGAAAGAGAATAGGAACAAAGTTGTGTCCTAGGAATAGGATGGTATGGGGGAATTCAGTTACTCACTCCTTGGGCTGATGAGAGGTTGAGACAAGCTGAAAGGTATTAAATTCTGGAAATGTCTGAGGGTCCTATCTGAGAAATCCCAACTCTTGCGATACTGCCGGAGTTGCCAGAAGTTCTTAAGGTCCTGGTAAGAGGAGAATAGATGTGCTGCAATGCACTCCAGCCTGGCCCCCATGCCAGGAACTGTGAGTAGAGGCTTGTGTAGAGACTTTATATCAGCTTTAAAATGGCCACGGATGCTCCCCCCTCAGGAGAAGTGAAAAAATGTAGCATAACTGAGGATCAAGACCACAAAATTTTGTGCTCCTGTACTTCAGTAACAATTAGTACCATGAAGATGAAATGTACTATGCAATTACTAATTGCTATTATTTCATATTCCCAGAGCTGCATCGACATAAGAGTGTCCATCTTGGGTCAGACCAAAGGACCATCTAGCACAGTACCCTGCCTTCCCCCAGTGGCCAATGCCAGGTGCCCCAGAGGGATTGAACAGAACAGGCAATCATCAAGTAATCCATCCCCTATCGCTCATTCCCATTTGTCACACCATTCCTGCCCATCCTGGCTAATAGCCATTGATGGACCTATCCTTCATGAATTTATCTAGTTCTTTTTTGAACTCTGTTAAAGTCTTGGCCTTCACAACATCCTCTGGCAAACAGTTCTACAGGTTGACTGTGTGTTGTTTTAAACCTGCTGCTTATTAATTTCATTTGGTGACCTCTAGTTCTTGTGTTATAAGAAGGAGTAAATAACTTCCTTATTTATTTTCTCCAGGCCAGTCATGATTTTATAGACCTCTATCATATGCCCCCTTAGTTGTCTCTCTTCCAAGCTGAAAAGTCCCAGTCTTATTAATTGTTCCTCATACAGAAGCCATTCCATACCTCTAATAATTTCTGTTGCCCTTTTCTGAACCTTTTCCACTTCCAGTATATTTTTTGAGATGTGGTGACCACAACTGCACACAGTATTGAAGATGTGGGTGGACCATGGATTGACGTAGAGGCAACATATTTTGTATCTTATTATCTATCCCTTTCTTAATGATTCTGTTTGCCGTTTTGCTTAATTTACATTGAGGCACATACGAGGAAGATGACAAAGCAACAATACATTTCCTGTGTCCCACTGAAATATACAAATTTGAGAGGACTTTGTGCTAACACATAGCAAGCTGGAGTCTTTTCTTGTCACCTGGAGGCCAGTAGATAACTACTGTAATCAAAATGAGTAAGATGTCATTGAATATTTGTCATTTATGATACATTAACATTTTAAAGTAGATTAACTTATGAAATATACTAACCCCTATTTTTCTCTTTATCAGGTAACCTTCACTGTGTGTTTGTGCTTCCTTGTCTTTCCCCACTTTCTTCTTTATATTTCTATTTATAAAAATAATACAAACTATTTAAACATAAGGGGAAAATAAAAAAAGAAAAGTCAGTGAATGTCTAACTGCAAAGGGCAAAATTAGTAAATTAATTATTTACATTTTCAAGCTTTGGAAGGGCACTACGAACAATGGTGAGGGGCTAAAACAATTAAAGATTACAAAAAGTGAAAGTAGTTGAGAGCATGTCCATTTTTGGTATTATTTAATATTAGCACTTAAGATCAGAAAATCCCAACTCTGGATGTCAAGTGGCTAAAACAAAACATTCTACCACTTATAACAGTTCAAATATATATATTTTTAAATATCTACTTAAAAAAAAAAAAAGGTTCCTCCTTCTGAGGAGTGTTCTACAAAACAATTTCGTGCCTAGAAGCATTTTTCCGGTGCTGGTTATTTATTTATTTTTAAATTCAAATATAAACTCTAATATTAAAATGTACCTATTGCATTTTATACAACAGAAAGTCAAAAAAGGGGAAGTATGCTAAAACTGGAAAACCCTTGAATTCAGCGACTACTTCATTTTCTTACTAATTCTTTGGGATATTATAACAAATTTGACAATGTTACTAAATTGTTTTGTTAGAGGGAGGCAGAGATATGACCTAATACTCTACCGTTACTTTTACTGTTACTGTATTTATTAGATGATTTCATGCCTTGCAACACGAGGCAACCTAGTATTTCAACCCCCATCTGTCTAATGCCACTTTTCTTAGTCCACTAGTCTGTTTCCATGACAGTGACATTTTGTCAAAGGTTTTTTTATATGTCATATGTTATCCTCCTCTTTCCATCTTTCACCAGGTGGTATCCGGTGGAGAGCTTGTCTAGGAATACCGTTTTTTTTTATATCCATACAATATGTCCAAAATAATTCAGCCCTCTTTTTCTAGTCTCATAGAATATCAGGGTTGGAAGGGACCTCAGGAGGTCATCTAGTCTAACCCCCGCTCAGTGCAGGACCAATCCCCAACTAAATCCCCAAATGGCCCCCTTAAGGATTGAACTCACAACCCTGGGTTTAGCAGGCCAATGCTCAAACCACTAAGCTATCCCGTTTGTTGAGCAATCCTCTCTCACATCTCAACATCGGCTACTTTGTCCCACCAGTGGACACTGAGTATTCTTCACAAGCATCTCTGATGGAATGTGTTAAGTTTCCTGTTGTGGAATAGCATTTGCCAAGCTTCAGAAGCATATAGCAATGTGGTAATCATAATGACATTGCATAATTTTACCTTGGTTCTTACGTGAATTTCCTTATTTTTCCACATATTTGCCAGTCTTGAAAAAGCTCTCCTTGCCTTTCCGATTCTGGCTTCCATCTTGTTATGGAGTTGACTATTAGTATTTCTTGTTGTTTCAAGATATGCAAACTCATTAACCATGCTGTATGCATTCCATTCACACCATGGCTGCTGACACTTCTTTCAGTGATCATGACTTTCATTTTCTTTTGGTTGATTCTTAATCCTACTTTGGCAGCCTCATCTTTGACATAGATAGTGGTCTTTTTCATGCATTGTCATCTGGATCCAATAGAACAATGTTAAAACAACATCAGTTGCAAAGCTGAGATCTTTAAATTTCTCTTTACTCCACTTAACTCTTCTACTTTCCTTTGATGTTGCTTTTCACATCCTATAATCTATCACAATGCAGAAAAGGAGGGCAGTAAGATTCAGTCCTGCCACATTCCAGTGACAAATGTCAAACCAATCAGTCTCTCCACTTTCTATCCTTCACAGCATTTTGAACCTTCATACAGCATCTTGACCAGTGACACTGTTTTTCTAAGAAGCCCATAGCTTGCAAGATCTTCATGAATGCAGCTGAAACCTTTGGTGAATCTATGAAATTCAAGACTAGTCTCTCTCTGGTAAGCAAGCCCTTTCTCAATCCACTGTCTGAGGGTGAAGATGTGATCTACACACAATCTTTTCAGTCTAAAGTCTTCTTGCTCAGTACACAGTTTTTCATCAGTTCAAAACTACAGAACACTTTCCTGGGTACAGAAAGTGGTGCTATTCTTTGCCAGGTATCACACACCAGTTATGCTTTTCTTCCAATTCTTTCTCCCAAACTATATCAAAGTTTATACAATGTTGTTGTAGCCATGTCAGTTCCAGGATACTAGAGAGACAAGGTGGGTGAGGTAATATCTTTTATTGGACCAACTTCTGTTGGTGAGGGAGACACGCTTTTAAGCTATACAGAGTTCTTCCTCAGTTTTGGGAAAGGAATTTTCGTTTCAAACAGAAAAATCCAATATCTTCCATTGCTGTACGCCATGTCCTGGGACTGACAAGGCTACAATACTGAATACCACAATGGAAGATATTGAATTCTGCCATTTGAAATGGAAACTCCTTTCCCAGACCTGAGAAAGAACTCTGTGTAGCTCAAAAGTTTGTCTCCCTCACCAACAGAAGTTGGTCCAATGCAAGATATTACCTCACTCACCTTGTCTCTCTTACAAAGTTTATGTTTTTCATGTACTCCCACATCCTCACCAGTGTTGAGCATTTCAGCAGTGTCCTTATCTTGACCAGGTGCTTTGCTATTTTTTAGCCACTTGTTTTCTCCATTTCTGCTTTTGAAATTTCTAGCAATGAAATATTTAATTCTTCACCTTCTTTGCATCCATTAATTGGAGTTGTTAGTTCTGGTTGACGGAGTACTTCATTAAAATGTTCTTGCCATTGTTGTTGTTTTTTTATGCTGCCATTGTCAACAATCTTCCATCTTTTGTTTTTACAATACCACTGTGATTGAACCATATGACAGTTGTTTACACATCTGAAACAGTTTCTTGGAGTCACCACTCAGTGATGCGTCTTCAGCTTCTCTCACTCTTGTCAAATCATTCTCTTATCTTTCCGACGTAACTTCTTTACCTCTTTGTCTTTCTCTACATACCCCTGTTGAAATTGCATTGTCCTTCTTGTCCTGTCACTCATGTCTGCCTTTTTTCTTTCCTCAATCGACTTCTATGTGCATGGATATATTCATCTTTTTCCTTAATCATACTGAGCCAAGTGAATTTGTGCCAGCCCTCTACCAATCATCTCTAACAAGCACATTCTATATCATCATTTATTATGCTCCATTTTTGAAATCTGTTTGAGAGCTGGATTTTAAAAACCCCACTGATTCCCAGGTCAGACAATTTCTTCACATCAAATACCATCTCTCTTTTCTTATTGGTTTGTCTTTTTAGTTGAATACTAACTGTTCTGATGACAAGATAACAGTCACGCTCTACATCAGCACTTGTAATAAATAACGTAACCCACAGTGATCTTTTCCACCATCTGCTGATGACAATGTGATCAAGTTATTTCTTAGTAATACCGCCATGTTTGTTTGTGTCCCCCCCCCCCCCTCGACACATACTTTATACATACTGCACAGCTTCATGAATCATTCACTGGTGTCCATCTGCCCCTCAGTTCTGTGTTTACCCATGCAATGCTCATACTCAAGGCTGTCATTACTGACTTGGGCCTGCATAACCAGAACTGCCATGATAAGCATGAACCCAATTTGTCCTGTTGTAGAGTCTGTCTTTTGCTTGCTTTTAGCTGGTTGCTGGCTGAGCCTCCACTAAACTAGTGCCACAATATCATCCTCATTATCCGTGAAAATACATTAGGTATAAAAGCCCTCACTTTCTCCTTCATTGCACTTTATGTAGTTATTTCCATGTGTGCAAAACAAGTGTAAAATGCCACTAAATCATAATGGTTGCATTTTATATACTGTTTGCAGAGGTATAAACGACTGCACAAGATGCAAGACAGTAGAGAATGAGGTCTCACAGGTTACTGACATTTCTAGAAACTTTGCTATGATTCAATGTGCTAATGAAGCAAAAAGATTGCTGCAGATTACATATGTACTGTGACTGCATCGGCCATCGTTGATGCCATAAAAATGGAATGTGATATTCTATGTTTTTCAAAGTCTTAGTCTTTCACAAAACTTTAAAATAATGTTTTGATTTCACATTTCAGTGAGTAGTTCATAGTCTGATTATTATATGTTTCAAAAATATCACAAGAATATCATGATATAATCCTGGAAATGTTCAGAACAACAACAGAAGGCTTTGCTAACAGATTATCTAATATTTTGTAGACTGTGTTGCAGTTCATCATTCCTATCTTAAGTTGCATTGTGAAAAAAAATCTAAATCAATAAGAGGAAATAGTAGAAACTATAATCCATTAATTCTTGTCAATGCTGAATGAGACACAGAGAATGCATGATTTAATGACATGAAGATGCCTCTAATAAGATAACAGTTTGCTCAAGAAGAGATCTGGATTGTAAGCACAGCTGTTCCAAAAATCTAAAACCACAGGCAAGAAATTACTGGTTTTTTTTAGCAATATTTATATCCATAATCAGTTAGATAAAATAATGAGACCCCCCTGATGTGCTTAGATACCACTGAATCTACCTGTTCTGCCAGCATGGCCCCCCTTTTACCTGTCTCGGTGAGCCAGGCTCTTAAAATCTCCTCTAGCACACATACACAGCCAGGGCCACATCCAGCTGCAGATCAGCTCTGAGAAGATTCAGCTTGAGGGACTTGCTCCAGCACTCAGATGTCCACCTCCCTTGGAGTACAAACCCAAAAATATATTATATTTGCCTCTTCCCTCAATATGGAAGAGGGTATGCACAATTTCTCAACCACCCAATTAGAAATCACATCCGCTGGGTTGTATTACAAACCAGAAATAAAGTTATGAACTATAACAGATGTATTTTAAGTAGTTAAGGAGGTAGCAGATAGAACAAGGCAGATTACTAAGAAAATAAAACACGGCACACAAATTAAGCTTAATGCACTAAAGAAACTGATCACATGCAAGTTCTCACCCTAAATGTGGTTCTCATAATCTCCTTCACAGGCCAGACACCCTTTCAACCTGGGCCGAGTTCTTTTCCCCATTCAGTCTTAGTTGTTTCCAGCTATCATCTTGGAAAAGGTCGCAGGGGAGAACTGATGACCTGGATGACCTCACGCCCTGCCCTTAAATAGGATTTGCATAAGGTGGGAGCCCTTTGTTTTCTAGTTTGACCCCCCCTTCCCTCACAGTGGAAAGTTACAAGAAGTCCCAGGTAAAGTTTTAATGTCAGGTGACAAGATCACCTGACTCTGTAGAACCCTTGTAGCCATTCTTCACAGGAAGACTAAGCTCTTTTATAGTCCATTGTGCTTGTTGATGGGCCATCCACCCAATCTGGCTTTTAAATTGTTGTACCTGAAGTGTTGGCAGTGGGCATCAGCCAAAGTAGCGTAGTTGAAATACAGATACATAGTCAATATTCCTAATTTCAGATACAGAAATGATACATGCATACAAATAGGATAATCGCATTCACTAAATCATAATCTTTCCAATGATCTCTCACATGAGCCATCTTGCATAAAGTATATCTCTGTTATACCATTCATATCATAAGCATATTTTCATAAATAATATTGAATGACACATCACAATATCCTTGTCCAGTAGAGGCCCAGTACTAGAAAAGCAAAGATGATAAAAGTTAAGATTAAGATGAACAGTTAGCAACATGACAGAAAAGCGCAATGACATGGGTGTGGGCTAGTGGTCAGAGCAGGGAGTCAAAACCAAAGACTGGATCAGGTATCAAGGCAAAGGTCAGAATCAGAAATGGAGTCAGGAGTTGGGGATAATGTCAGGTACCAGGCCAGGCATCAGAGACAGTGTCGGGGACCTGGAGTAGGACAGGACAGCATGAACTGCAAGTACACAGGGGTCTGGGATAGGAAGACAGGAACCAGAAGCAGCCAGGGAAGCAGCAACCACGAGTAGTTGGGAATGCAGGGCTTAGGTGTCAGGAAAGCAGGAAGGGTCTATAGTCGCAGCTAAGGATTTTGCTAGATGCTTGGACAACTTCCTCTTGTTACTTCCTGGTTCATATAGTACTACTTAGCCAATCAGGGGGATGGATGTTTACAGAATTGGGAGCTTTCACAGCCCTCGGCAAGTTAGCCCTTTCCTGGACTCTTCTCTACTTCCTCAGGTGAGCTGCTGGATGGCAGTCATAGCCTGAGTGCTACCTAGGGCCTGTGGGACCTGGGTTTGGGGCCTGTGATCTGTCACAAGAAGCTGAATAGCAACTGCGCATATTATGATTTGTTCTAGCCAGTAACAGCTTCTTGAGCAGTAAAACTAACCAGATTATGTTTTTTAAAAATATTTGATTCAGATAGTACCTTGTTAGGGCCCACACATGCACCTAGGCAGGTAGGTAGATAGACAGTGTCTGATAATCTTCTATTAAAATAGTCACTGTTCCCACAAAGCAGTCTGTGCAGTCAGACTCTTATGCTCACATTTAGTCTTATTGAAGTTTGACTCTCTGCTATTGTAAGAATGTATTTCCACAGATCACTTCTCAGGATCAGGCCCGTAATAAGGAGAATGAGCCAGTAAGAATTCATGTCTTCAGGCCACTGTATGCTCTCTCTGTTGAAACATGCAAACTAAAAATACATAAAGTCGTCTTGGCTGCTACATGACACACAACTGTCTGAAGCAACTACTTTTACACTGGCTATAGTGGCTCACCATTCAATACTATTATGACCCAACTTGCCTTCTCCTCCCTATGCACCAAGGAGCCATTTAGAAATGAGTAACAAAACTATTTCATTGATGTTTGCTACCCATAGGCTTGAACGAACACCTCTCACTGGCCTAGCTTCATTGAGACATATACATTACACGCTGAAACCTAGCTAAAGCAAACACTTATGGGGCAGATAAAAACTGACTACTTAGTAAAACCAAACACTCACTGGCTCCACTTATGCAGAAGACAGGAGGGGGCCTTCCAGTTTGTCTCCCCAGTTGGAGAAACAAACAGAAAGGGGAAATATTAAAGAAAATGGCCAGTTCTTCTTATAGGAGCCTCAATAGTGGCAGCTGCCATGTTGTAGGGCTTCCCATTAGATACCAGCATACTACTACTGCCCTCTTAGGATACACAGGCGAAAGAGGCATGGAGAAGGTAATCAAAACCACTAGTACAAAGACATCCAAAGTAAGCATTACAGTATGTCAAATATACGAAACAAATCACAAATAAAATAAATAAAAGTGAATACAACTGCTAAGATTACCCCCACTCTTTTCAATTTCATGATTTCTTTTCTTTTCCTCTTTTTCTTTTAATCTGACTACAAGTACTTTGACAAATGCAGCCTGCAACAATCTAACACCAAGCAGTTTCCTTCATGGCTGAGAGACGTCACAGAAAAGAACAGTTGCATCCTTTCCCTCTGGCTATACAACAATTGTGTGATGACAACTGCTTCGCCTGGACTGATGTCAGAGAAACATGTTTCCCTAATGAATGATCTAGAAAATGATGCCTTAGGTGGAGTAATAATATTTATATAATATTTATAATTTAACTATTTAATAATTCACTTAGTTTTTAAATGCAAAAGCTGTTTTGATAAACATTTTTCTTAGTTATACAGCACACTTACTGTAGTTTTATTTAATAGAAAAAAATCCTGTGTTTGTGAATTTTTAATTGAATTTGAATTTTCATCCAAACAGAGCTTGACACAAATTGGAAATAAAAATGAACCATCGAGTATCTAATAAATGTGTCATTTGGCATTTTTAACATCATAAAAAAAGGGAAAATTTAAGGATCTGAATAAATGTAAGTTAAACTACATAACTGCTTAAATAAATATATAAAGATATAGTGTATCCTTCTGGTTAGCAAAAAGAAGTACCAAATTTAATGTTCAGACTATATTTAGTTGTAAATTAACACTGGTTACAAACTGATAAGAATCAACCTTTGCTTTAGGAAAATAACTTTAAAGTACAAATTCAATACACAATTAAAATTGATGTTTTAAATCTCTGATTTAAAATTGATCCACCTGATTACCTGAGTATTTTTTAACGAAGAGTTCCTTTCACACACCATTCCAGAAGAAAGTCAAAAGTCAAAATGGCTGCTTGCTCAATGCTGGTTTATGATGAGCTGAGTGGCTAAAATTAGAGCCACAAGTTGTTCCTCTCTGGGACATGAGATTTGCTGGGGAAGTCCTGCTTTCTCAGGGAAGGAGGGCTGTCGGAAGAAACACTGTGAGCAACATTGCTACTGAGTGCCTTAATGGCACCTCTTTGTAGCCAGGATATAAACTCCTAATGACCATAAAGCCTAGGAGTCTTTAAACGAATGCAGGATCTCATCAGTTTTGTCTGAGAACAAAAACCAACCACGAAAAAGTAAGTCCTCTGTAGTTTGCTGCACATCCAGAGCTATATCAGAATTCTGTAACCATGAAGCCCTCCTCAGGGACACCGCTGAAGCCATAACTCTGGCCAAAAAGTATCTGCCATGTCCAAAGCTGACTGCAACAAATTTTGGCCACAATATAACCCTCCAAAATGAACGCCTTAAATTCTTCCCTGGAGGCTTCTGGCAGCTTATCCATGAATTTGGATACAGTGTCCCATTTGACAAAAGTCATATATGTATAGCAGTACCTACTTTTTCACAATGCGCATCTGTAAAGATGAAGTGTCATGAATTTTTCTCCCCACCAAATCTAGCCTCTTTGATTTCTTGTCCTTAGATGTGGACATATACCTCCCCTGCTGTGATCTGTCATTTTCTGCAGTTACCATGAGAGAGTTAGGAGCTGAGTGGGAATTGAAGCACCCAAAGTCTCTGACAGGAACATAACATTTCTCAGAATGATTCACAGTGGGAAGCAATGAAGTTGGAGTGTTCCATGGGGACGTCACAGGCTC
The DNA here is from genome assembly GCF_003597395.2 of Chelonoidis abingdonii. Classification (NCBI taxonomy): domain Eukaryota; kingdom Metazoa; phylum Chordata; order Testudines; family Testudinidae; genus Chelonoidis; species Chelonoidis abingdonii. Next base: position 175,828,504 of record NC_133770.1, on the reverse strand, counting down.
AAGGGGATCTTCATTTATCAGGGGAACTGATGACAGCAGAATATCCAAAATGTACACGTGTTCTCCTGTACAAACTCAGTGAGGATGCTCAAGGCGGAGGCCATAAACTTCAGAAGGTCTTGATACGCCTTAAAATCTTCAGGCACAGGAGAAGCAGAGTCCCATACTCTGGTGATGATGAAGAAGCAGGATGTGGTCCTAATGGAGACTCTTACAGGGGAACCAGCTCTTGTACAAAAGGATCAAGCTGAACCAGCTCAGGAGGGATGACATCAGCCTCTGAAACGGTGGCAACCAGGACCAGTGAGCTTACCCTGGACTGTGTTGAAGGGTGGGATTTCATGGACTGAGGGATATCCAAAGAGTTTCAAGGAGGCCACTGGGAATACAGATAGATTCCCTGTCAGTACTGAGCTAGCACCACCTTTCCCTACTATGAGAGCAGTGTCTGTTGGGTAGCAATAGCGCTCCAGAGACAGTCTAAAATGCTTTCAAAAAGGTGGGCGGGGCTGGAGGAAGATGCCCCTAAACCAGATCCCAAGGAACTCTGGAAGTCCTTATACAACAGTTAGTGCTGACACCAATGTCGCTGTTACTAGACTCAATGGATGCCCCACAGCCAGTATCAGAGTTGATAGTAGAGACACCCACTGGTCAAGATGCAGTACCGAGGAGCAGTTAGATGGACCAGCTGCATCCCACATGCCAGCGGAACCATAGTGCCATCAGCAATCCTCTTAGGAGACAAAGAGGAATTTCCTTGAATCCTGGAATGGTCTCAGTCCATCTTCTGGGCTCTCTTTCTCAGAGGATCAGGGAAAGGCAAATGACCCTTCCTCCTCTTAGAGGAGGCACCATCCTCGAACCCAGAGCAACGTCATTTGAAGACAACAAAGGAGATTGTGGAGCTGGCCAACCAGTGGAGTCCCCCAGTGCCAAAGTGAGCTTAATGACCTGCTCCAAGAGGTGCTGCTTTCAGGCACAAGCCCCTCACCACCTGCATTCTTCTCTTGAATGACTTGTAGAGGAAGCACCTTTCTTTAATGTGCCCTTCTCCCAGATACAGCAAATACCTCAGGTGGGAATCACTGTTGGGAAGAGTCACCCCACACATTGAACAATGCTTAAACCTTGGCAAGGGCACCACTTTTAGAGGAGCTAACTACCTAACTAAAAACTAAAACTAAACAAAAAGGTACTATTTAACCACACTAACAAACTGACAGAAATCAGAAGACAACCAGAAATCTCAGAAGACTGAGACTGAAAGTGTGAAGTAAAACACCACACAGAATGAACTAACCCTAGCCATAGGTGATAAGAAGGATCTGTAGGGGTTTGAGGGGTGTCCATAGTGAAGCCACCCTTAGATAGCCAGGGAAGAGGCTAGGTCTACAGGCACCATGGATACTGCTAGGAAAAGTTCCCCAGCTTTAGTGTGCTGGGCGCGCACACACATGTAAGTGAAATGCTCATCTGAAACCACTGAAAGAATAATTTGAATTTACTTTTCATTATAAGCATGGTGCAGGAAAAGGTTTCTGAAGTTAGAAGGTACTTTCATGTATTAATTCAGCTTTCATTTACAGTGCATAGTTAAAGCTCGACTAGTTTACGATTAGTGGAAATTCATCAGTATAAGATGAGAAGGAATTAAACTAATTGTGGTTTATAACTTACCCTTAAAACAAATATTAATTGTTTATGATGCACGGAAAAGGGTCTATTCAATGGAACATAAGATCATTTGTATTCTGTTCCCTGGCATTGCTATCAAGGCTAACTGGAAACAAATGGAAAGGCATTTTAAAGCTATGGGTGAAGACCTTCACAGAAAATATTGCAGCTGGTTTACAATCTATACAGTGCCATGCACACCAGCCTAAATATATCTTATGAATTTAGAAATACTACTATTCCTACCCCTTGTAGTATTTGTGTGCAAATGCAATGCCAAACTGCCTGAAACCGTTAAGTGCAATTGCCTATCCTAAAGAAAACCTTCCCCTTAAAATGTCTGTTTTAGGCTTTAACATAAGAACATAAGAACAGCCATACTGGGTCAGACCAAAGGTCCATCCAGCCCAGTATCCTGTCTACCGACAGTGGCCAATGCCATGTGCCCCAGATGGAGTGAACCTAACAGGTAATGATCAATTGATCTCTCTCCTGCCATCCATCTCCATCCTCTGACAAACAGAGGCTAGGGACACCATTCTTTACCCGTCCTGGCTAATAGCCATTAATGGACTTAACCACCATGAATTTATTTTGTTCTCTTTTAAACGCTGTTATATATATGTTACAGTTTCCATATCCATCCAGAGGAATAAGAAAGTTTACAGATGTTGTTTCAATCTGTGTAGGACACTGTTACATTGGTTCATATGAAGAGCACTACCTCCTATACCAAAAGGGCTAGAAATGGAAATTTAAGTTTGAAAATGAAAACTTGCACTGTGCAGACTCAATCTATCACAGGGGCCAACTAAACACATAAAGCAGGCAAAGTTTGACATCCCTGCTTCAGAACGCTGGTAAATTTAAATTAAACCTGTGGATATACTGCTTAAGTTTTCCTGTTCAGATGTACAATAGGGTGGCAACAGAGTTTTTCAAGGATTTTCTAACCTCTTCTGGGACTCTCATGATTGAAGAGAATGCCATTCACAGCAAAGAGATTGTAGGCCTCCCTGAAGTTCACCACAATCCAGTAGGCATACAGTTTGGCTGCTCCTACAAAAATAAATTTAAATATTACATATACAATCACACACATACACACACACACACACACACAGTGAGAGAAATGCATTTCTTTACAGAAAGATGAACCAGAGTTTGATTAATTCTCTCAGCGTGTCATATTTCACTATTAAAAAAAAGCCAGCCCAACAAACAGCAACTGAATGAGAAAACACTCCTTTCTGTAAAGCCATAGTTCTGGCTAGGAAGTGTTAATGCACCTTTCACTTGTTTTCCTATGCACACTCAAGCATAGCACTTTTTCTTTTACAATATAATTAACACAGTCAGAGCGTGTGAAATATGCCATGGTGGTGACCTCTGCTAATAAAAAAAGTTACTTTGGGGGAATAAAAGAAAATCTGGTGCCTTAACACTTAAATTGATTTGAAACTTTATCACTATAGTCTTCTATGCACATTGCTTTAATAAGTGTTCAAGTTAGTTCATGGGAGAGCTCTTGGGAAATTTTCATTTAGGCAACAAAAAATATGAAACCTTATCACTTCAGTGCTATCTTACACCTCTTCACTAAGAAGGAATCACCCCTCCTTCTCACCAATTTAAAGAGTTCTCTGCTCCAGATCTGAATGAACAAGGTTTGTAAAGTGAGATAGTAATTTCCAACCCTCAGGCAATGGCAGCAAATACTTTTTTATTTAGTAATTTATAAAGGTATGCTTCTGAACATGTCTAGTCACTTTTGTTCTATCTTTATTTTAATCTCATATCCAAATGACTTCAGCCCTGAGACATGAGGAACAGAGTGGGCGCAGGCGCACACACACGAACACTCACCATATGGAGATCTGGGATAAAAAGGGGTAGTCTCCTTTTGTGGTATTTCTTGAACTTTCCCATAAAGTTCACTGGTTGAGGCTTGGTAGAACTTCACAGAGTTGATAAGGCCACAGGTCTTAACAGCATCAAGAAGCCGTAAAGTGCCAACTCCATCAACATCAGCAGTATATTCTGCTAGGTCAAAAGAAATCTTTGCGAGGGAAAGAGGAAGTAAAACAATGACAGAGATTTACTAAAGGCAACCACAAATGCAACAAGTATACACAACTGATTCACATTTATACCTTGCTAGCAACAGAATCAGCTATATAGGTTCAGGCTGATTTCAATTTTTAATTTAGAAAAATATCCAAAGTGATTTTTAAAAATACACTGATAATCAAAAACAGACCTGTAATTTGACTACAAAACTAAAAAGCAAAAAGAAGCAAAAAAGTCTAAGAGACTGGTAATCTGCTACCAAAGGGCATTCCCATCTCTAGATTATTCCCACTATTCCCAGCAAATGGTGCAGATTTGTGATCCTTCCTTCTCCTTAGTCCATGTTTTGACAAACAAACAGTGATGACATTGAAATTACTGTTATTGGGTATCTGAACTATTAGTCCATTGAAAAACAAGGTAGTTCACACTTTTCAGATATATTGTTTCAGGCTCTCTGCAGATTCAGGCAGAAAAAAAGGTCATTCATTTCACACTTTTAAGTGTTTTTTTTCCTGTAATCATTAGAACTAGAGATTTAGGGCTTGTCTGCATAGCAACTGGAACTAAAATAACCAAGTCAAATGTAAGCAACATCTCTAATTACTTTGGTGCAAGCCTAATTTTTAACAACATAAATTATGGAGAGGAAATAAACAATTTTGTGACAAATTGATTTTAAAACGTAGCAGCTGCTTGAAACTTTTCAGGGCTTTGAAGGTAAAGGAATGTAAGTAGCATAAATAAATATATTTATCATGTCTCTCCAATTTATCACGTGGATATCATCTTCAAATATATGAGGTGTATATATGAAATAAATTACGAAACACCCCTTGACTGCAATGGGGTCAGAATTTCCTGCATAATATATATTATTTCTACTGTATCCCAGATGATAATTCTTGCTCATATGCAAGTCATAGCAGACTATCGTACATGTCAATTGTAAGTGTACCTCAGGTGAGCTCAGATGAGAACAAATCTTTTCTAAAAAATCTTTTCTGAGCCTATACTAGCAATACTAGAAACTGATCTCACTGGTTTATGCACAGACCAACTGCACAATGCAAGCTTTTCCCTATTCCTTGAGAATGACCTCGGTCTTCACCTGAAAAAATCACTCTTGAGGGTGTGAGGTAACTCTGCCTCCATGTTTGCCCAGTCCAGAGTGTCTCTTGAGCAGAAACTGACAGCTTTGTGTGCATTTGGTGTTTTTGTAATGTGGGCTATTGTTCACTAGGGACTGGGCTCAAACCACTAAACTCATTTCAAATAGGACTGCAGGTTAGACTAGAATTGCAGCCGTGAAAGTGAAAAATGTGCGCTTTATCGGCTAAACATTCCAACTCCAGTGATGCATCCTAAGACACTTTACACAGCACAGGGGCAGTAATGGCTTAAATGTAAATAACTGGATAACTTCTTAATATGGGACATATTTTTTGTGACTTCATTCCGGCACTATAGAAGACAGAGCTTTATAAGAGAAAAATTGATTATATAGACAGATTTGTAAATGAATCAGACAACAGAAAATTCAGGATTTGTCCAATATCAAATTATCCACCTTTCCTCTATACATACTGGTTCTATGAAGCCAAATAAAGATTACAGATTAAAAAAAAAATCTAAGCCCTCTCCAAGTAAGAGCTTTTAAAGAAAAGAATCTACGGTGACTCGTCAACATTTAAAGTGCATCTAGATTGGTGGGTCTTAGTATACATCCATTTACCCCATTCATGAAGCGAAAAGGACAATGATTTGCAAAAACGTACTGAACCTGCCTTCCTACCAAAATTTGGCTGCCAAGACTACAATCAAAATAAAGAGGAGAAAATAGAAGGATTAAGAGCTACCCCATCCCAAAAGGTCCTGGAAGATGAAGTGAGAGAACTCCTCGATCATTGGCAGAAGGCTAGAACCAACACTGGGATCTACAATTCCTAAAAGAAAAACCTTAGGGCCAAATCTTACAGAGTGCTGAGCACCCTCAGCTGCCATGGTGTTCAGCACCTTGCATGTTTGGTTCCAGAAAAATTTAAGAACTCTTATTCCTTTTTATGTGCAAATGATTCAATCCTGCCAGATTCTGAGTGCCTTCAGCTCCCACTGATTTCAGTGTGAGAGCTCAGATGATCACAGGAAGACAGCTGTCAGGTTCCAGCAAATATTAATAATCTGATGACATTCTAAATTTTCAAATATAAAATGGTACAAGATTTATCCATAGTATAATAAAATGTTTCCTAAAATCAAGTTGCATAGATGCATTAGTTGGAACACTTCTGATATCATGTGACCGAAAGGCACAAAATAACCATGGCAAGTCACATGATGACCCTCTTTTATATCCAACTCAATACAGATAATCAGTTTTATATAGTAGTTTGCTACATTTTGAATGTGTAATTTTTATTGTAATTGCCAGCTTCAATCTTTACAAAAGATCTGTATATTACAGGGCAATATTTCAAATATGATGTTTTCCAATTAATAGTTCAAAACCAAGCGCAGTAAGGTCTTTAATAAGATTTATGCTTACTGAAAGCTATCTAAATGAAAACATATGGGACTTTTACCCTCCAAAAGAATACATTCCTATCATATCCGTGATTACTCTACACAGGCATACAGACTTACTGGTACTTGCTTCTGACCACTGTGTCGTCAGTGATGGTCATTTATGAAAATATATGCTAACTTCGCACACTTAGATAGGTTTAACTTTGTAAGATACTTCATTTCTGCTCAGGCATTAAGAACAATTAAAAGGATGAACTAGAAGCACAATAACGTTTAGCATTTGAACAAAAACAACAGGTTAGAATGGTAACATTCTGAAACTACTCATGGAACACAAATAATGTTCTGAAGTATAATCTGTTTTCACAATTGTTTCTGAATAAGATATATTTATTTATTAGAATACACGAATATGGTAAATGCTTAATGGTTTATTAAAACATGGAAACGTAAAACATAGGGGGAAAACAGGATAAGTTAAGTTTAAATGATGCATCTCTCATTACTGAAGTGAAATACAATGCTATTAGTAATACTGAATTGAAAATAACTACACTGTTGAAGAGTTTATAGTACTTTATTCAGTTTTACCAGAGTAAGAAATATTTCTCTCGGTGTCACAAAGCTTCCAAAGAGGTTTACCTGAGAAGCAAATTATAAGGAAAAGAAAGGAAGATTGCTGGTAAATGTTTCAAGGTTCAAAAGGGAGGCACAGTAGTTACTTTTTGTGGGTGTTCCTTCAAATCACTAGTTTGCTTTGAATAATCAAGTGTGCTTTCCATTGCCAATAAAAGCACTAGGATCACTTATACTATCTTAATAAACAAAAACTGTTCAACTCCTTAGGAACAGGCATTTAAGCATAACATTCCAGCTGCTAAATGTAACACAGAATATGAGTCAAACATTCCTATAAAGGCTTAATACACTGAAAAAAGCAAAATTATAAGGATTTCAACAAATGGAAAGATTTTTCACAAATCAGGGAGAAAAATATCTACCTCTCTAGAAAGCCTTCAAGGGACGGTATGAGAGAACATGACCAGAATCCTCTCAAGTTCTGAACCATTCAGAAGATGATTGCAAATTTTAAAAGTTTTTTCTCACTAGCATGCTTCCACAATAAAAAGCAGTAGGATGGAAGATTGCAAATAAAAGTACAATACAGTGCTAGAAAAATCATAAATGAAAAGACAATGGACAGCCATTTTGTCCTCCTAATAGTCACAACTAACACAAGAGAAATTCAGAATATTGTTCCAGCAAGAGAATTAGAAATGAGAATCAATAACAGGAGAGCTAATAAACAAACATTTATAACAATCATGTCACTTATTTCTGATTAAAAAAGAGTTACACCACCCTCACTCAAGCTGAGTAGTATTTTATTCCTGAAGCAGACATTTTGATATCAGGAGTAAGGTGTTTCCCACCATCAACAAATGTGGCAGAATCAGATGAAAATGTAATTTGCCCAGCAAGGGAACATGGAATTTGAATAATAAAGACGCATTTCTACTACCCACACTCAGTGAGTAGACCTCACTGGCACAAATAGTCCCATTGAAGTCAATGTGACACTTAACATGAGTACAAGTTTCAGAGTGGTAGCTGTGTTGGTCTGTATCAGCAAAAAGAACAAGGAATCCTTGTGACACCTTAGAGACTAATAAATGTATTTGGGCATAAAATTGGGTTTTAGCCCACAAAAATATGCCCAAATTTGTTAGTTTCTAAGGTGCCACAAGGACTCCTCCCTGTTTTAAAATGAGTAAGAGCTGCAGACTAAAAGCGAAATCCTGATCCTGCAGAAGCCAATGGGAGTTTTGCCACTGACTTCAGAGGTGTCAGGCTTTCACCTTCAGGCCCGAACTGAGAAGATCACAGTCTAAGCTATCTGCTGTTTGGTGATCTTAAGTGCAAAGTACAATTACTACTCTATAAAAATAATAACCTATTATAAACTACTATAAACGTTACTTTAGGGCTCAGTTCACCCCTATGTGAGAAACAGCAGCACAACTAATCTGGAACAGGCTTACACTAATCATATGAGGAGATACTTAAATTTAACCATATTCATTTTTATTTTTTTTAAAACACAAGTGCAAATTAGTTAGTAAACCAAGTTTAGTTGACTTATGGCTTCCTATCTCCAATCATATGCTGATCAGGCTGCCACTCACTGTTGCAGAAAACAAGGTGTTTTATGGCAGAAATGCATTTCTTAATCTGAAGAAAATGACAAGCAGAAAAAATAAGCATCCAACTCCCCTCCATCCTCATCCTCCAAATACACAAACAGTATTAGGGCCCTACATCAGTTTTTTGTTTATTTGTTTGTTCTTCTGGGACACATTTAACCTTTATCCCCCCTCAACTTCTCAGGGTTAATCTGCCAGTCGCAAAAAACTGGGAGCTGTTGTTTTTATTTTTAAAAAAAGAAGAGTAATTTTGTGGTAGTATTTTCCCCTAAGAATATATGAATCATGCAAGATTCTAGTCTAAGGGGTTGGCAACAAACCAATCTTTGTAGGTTGAATTGGAGAGTTAGAAAAAGTGAGGGTTCAAACCTCAGCTGAACCAAGTTTAGGTTCAATGCAGTTGGGGCCTGAGGTCTATTCTTTTCTATATAGGTTCTTATACCACCCTCATCACCCTAGTATCTAAACATCCTTCCAGTAATGCATTAAGCAATGTGATTAATACTGGTTACACGTAGTTTGTTCTCCCTCTCATGCTCTCCCCAGAGAACTGTATGTGTAGCAGAACATTTTGTTGATCAGAGGTGTGAGCATGCGTGGCATGTGGATGTTAGAGATGACAAGGTCAAAGAGACATGCCTGGCACTTGTAGGGAAAGGTGGTGAGATTTGTGATGGTCCTTAGTTCCTGTGGGAATTAATTTCATAGTCTCAGAACAGCTCCAGAGAAATCCAACTCCCACACAGATGAGCTTTACCCCAATGGTAGAAAGTTCCATTGTCCCACAGGAGCAAAACTGTTGACTAAGATCTTCATCCCAAAGCTTTAGTCGATTTTTTACATACCATGGACCCAATCCATTGAGCACCTTGACAATAAGGACCATGTGTTTCAGTATTCTATGGAGGGCAGTATAGGGAGTGGAGGACAGAATTGATGTGCTTGCGGTACCCCATGCTGCTGAGGAGATATGTTGCAGTGCCCTGTATGAGCTGCAGTATCCTAAGCACTGAAGGTTTTATGTCCAAGTGTATTGCATTGCTGTAGTCCAGATGAAAAGTGATGAAGGTGTGGTGGCTCCTTTCTACACTCAATAATTTGGTTGGCTGGTAGTTGAAATAGTCTCTGACACAATTTAGAACAGCCTAAGGTGGCTTTTGAAGGTATGGGTGTCTGCAGCATGCTCAGTGCAGATGAAATGTTCAGAGATTTTTAGCAGTATGCTCCTCTGTGTATGTTCAAATGGTGACTTTTTCATGGTTTATAACTTGGCCAATCTAGCCAAATTTTCAGTACAAGGCACCTCTCTGACTCCAAGACTATCCCCTCGACAAATTTCAAGATCTTGCTCCAAACCTCTGAGGTGATAGAGGTCTTCAAGGAAACAGCAAGAAAAACGGGTTAGTATTATTAAAACTACCTATTTTCCCCTTGCCTCTTTGGGTGCACTCTTTTTGTTAAATCTTTAGCAGACAAAAATTCAACCTGAGGCAGAGTAAGCATGGAAAAATTTAGCCTGAGAAGTTAAAGTCTGACAGTTATAAAAGCAAACTGAAAACAGGGGATTATAACTGGAACTGTCAGGCAACTTTACTAACAGAGGTTCTCTAAGAGAGCCCCCTGCATTACTGCAGGTGTATTTAGGAGCCTAGATCACCCCCCCCCACACACACAGACTCTTCACTGGTGTCTTTGAAGCAATCTATTGACAGAGATCTGACAGCTGAAAAAATGTGCTGTCTAGAAAAGCCACTGACTGCCAGTTATTTTCAAGTTTCAACATCACTCTCCTTCACTAGAGTATTAGTTGCCTCTCAGAATTATTTTAAACAAAGGCTTCATTGGCTCTATAAAATATTTGAGTCATCTCATAATATTTTTTTTTAAGAAAAGCAGTAAGTTGTGACTGTCAGCTTTTTATAATGTTTAAACTTAAACAAGTGGCATTATTTGAATAGGAAATAGTAGATACTAGTCATGAGATTTTAAACTAAGGCTTGATCCTTTGAGCTAATTGTCACAGAGGGAGTTGAGAGACGCTCAGCACCAATTTGGAGGCACACAACTTTTCACAAGATCAAGTTCCACCTACCTTTGCCATTCATCATCTCTCCTCCCCAGAAGGGCTTCATATAATGGAATGTTCAGATCTGAGAGCAATAAAATGCTGAAGAGGAGGAGGGAGAGGAGGAGGGATATCATAGAACATAAGATTCAGAATGACCATAAACCTTTGTCACAAAAATGTAACCTCCCCATTAGTTTTGCTTATCTTCCCATCCATTCCTTATTAATTTGATGGAATTGGGAGTCGACAGGGTTATGTGATGCAAGGAATTTATCTTGTAGAACAATCTCCAACCAAGTGTTCAGAGAAGCTTGAGTTTCAAATTACAGAAAGGTTTTTTTAAAAACTTCAGGAAAAAAATGTTTTGGGGGGAGTTTTTAAACCATTTTCTAACTGGATATTTAGAGCATATCTATGTTTACCTTACACTGCTAAACACAATAAGCATGTAGCAAAGCCAGGAAGGGTTTTGAAATGTTGTAACTTCAATGATTAGTGACACTATAATACTCTGAAAGTTTTCTTACATAGTGAAATCCAGCTGTGTCAGAAGCTTTAAACACTATTCAAAAAAGGCTAAAGGGGCGACTTGCAGAGTCACTAGAGAACATTAGAAAGGAAGATGTAAAAAGATAGCCAATTCATTTTACTTTATATGTGCCAGGGGAATAAAGGACCATGAATAAAACGTGAGAGGGAAAGAGTCACTTTGGAAATTTTCCTTCAATGTTTTTTAAAAAAACAACACACATCTCCGTGGATAAAGAAATTGATTTAAAAATGCTAATTAAAGTTAGAAACAGGCATTATTATAATATTTTTTTCTACCTCGTAGGGCATGACTTTCTTCCACAATCCCTCCTGTGACCCCTGGATGCTTTCAAAACATGAAGCAAGAATGTTTTTATACATGAAATCATGAAAACTCCATCAAAATGCAGAAAACAAAAAAAGTTTACTACACCATTTTTTTGGAGCCCTGCTATTGAAGGCAAGTTGGATTGTTGCTTTTAATTCAACTGAAGGATACAGGTTACCAATTCCATTCCTCTCTAAACAATCATCCCTTTAATCCACCTATTATGGAATAACCTAACAAAAATGCTTCCAAAGTGCTTGACTCAGTTTATTCATAAACTTCAAAAAGAGGTTAATCTCTTCTGTTTACTGGGAGATTTAAAAGCCATAATATCATCTTTTCAAGAATATTTTTACACTGTAATCAACTGATTAGTCTATTGTGATAATAGTTTAATAATGGTCCAAAATTAACAATAAAGGGTTTAATGTAAATACAGCAAAACAGATTGCTGATTGTGTTTTCTGTAAGTTACTCAGGCAGAACAGTTTCCTTGCTGTCCTTTTTTAATATATACGGAAGACATTTGCATTGCAATGGGTTGGCAGAATCATTTCCTTATTCAGCCTGTTAGCAGTGTTGAAATTATGTGTGGAAATGCTGACTGATGCCACAGTCGTAGCTTGTCAGTCCACCCCCCCGATATAAAGGAGGTGAGTGTGGCTCACTGGGCTGGGGAAACAAGGGTGTGAGAGAGAATGTGAAGTGAAATGAAATGTAGCTCTCTTTACTTTAATAGTCCTACGAGTGTGTTTGTCCATAAATGCTCCAAACAAGAGGTTAGATTCTGGTTGGCCTCTCTGAGGATGTGCAAAGGTGGCAAAAGTGCCAAGAGAAATCCCCATTCCCTTTGTGCTCCTGCACAGGAGCTGGCCAGAATCCCAGTTGGAAGTGTAGTTCCTGCTTGCTCAAGATCCCCTCCATGAACAACCTCCCTGCCTCCCTCCCTCTCTCCAACAAAATTGCCAGACTTGGATTATATGCTGCATCCTCTTAAAGGACAGTACAACGGCTATGCTGTCTGGAAGCTAAAATTTCTCCAAAGAGTGCAGTTACTGCATGGCCCCTCCAGACATCCTCTGCACACATACCTTTTCCAGGCCAAGTTTGCAGGTACCGTCAGAAGTTCTTTTTTAATCAGTGATCTATTTAAAGCGAAATTACGTATTTTTTTTGTCACTGATAACTTAAGAAAATTACCATTTGGGCTGCAATTTCGCATGCTTATTGACCTTGTTTTGGAAAGTTCAAAAAAGAGAGTCTATCCAGGTGGCGAAGTCTGCCGTGGTCCTGAGGTATGAGGTCTGGGTGGAGTGGCAGGGTAATTGGGTTGGCTATTGACAAGTCGAGCAACGTGGTGTATCAGTGCTGCCTGGACCACACTGGAGTGATCATGATGATGCACGCCCTGCCCCTGCAAAGTTTGAGCAGGACCCAATGAGCCAGGGGGAACAGTGGGAAGGCATAAAGGAGTTGGCCCTTCCACGGCATGAGGAAAGCATCCGAGATCGATCCCGGGGAGAGACCTTGGAAGGAGCAGAACCTCGGACATTTCCTGTTCTCGCGGTAAGCGAACAGGTCAATATGTGGGGAAAAATCCCCACTTCTGGCAACAGAATGCATCACATCGGGCAGAGCGACCACTCGTGAGACAGGAAAGACCTGCTGAGTCGAAGCGCCAAGGCGTTCCGAATGCCTGAGAGAAAGGACGCTACCAGATTTATCAAGTGGCTATGCAAAAGTCCCAGAGATGGATGCCTTCGACAAAGACGCGGACTATGTCCGCCTCCCTGTTTTATGTAGCATTGGCCGTTGTGTTGGCTGACACTGAGATCACCCACTGCTCTACCGCGCTGCTGCTGGAACACCTAGGCGGACGCCGCCGGCGGACTGGCTCTCATTTTGGTACATTGGCCATAAGTGGAGACGCCAGCACTCACCAAGAAGCGAAAGGCCTAAGTTCGAAGGCGACCCAAGAAAGGTATGAGCAACCACGAGTTCGAAGAGATGACTCGAGCCGTCGTCAAGAGGGACCAGTGAAGTGAGAGCTGGGGATGAGCATAGAATGAAACCTAGTCAACACGACCAGCGGCGAGGTGAGTTTAGCCACCATTCTAGGTGAGCTACCTAGGGCATGCTCGAGAATGCATGACTTAAAACATCATGACCAATGCAGCTCTGTGGCCCTGTCCGGGCGATATGTTCGATTTGATGCCAAACTGGTAGGGGACAGAGGCCGGAGTCATCTAGGCGTGTATTGGATTACATAACTTGCAAGGCCAGCCATGGGACCCAGGAGACCGAGAACAATTAACGAGCCAGAGGTCGTTGGGAAAGTCAAGAGACAGATCTCAAGGTATGATTGGCGCCATAGCCTGAATACCAGCGACTACGCGTGGAAAGGCCAGCCTACCGGCCTAGGTCGGAGTCCAGACTAGCTCCCTAGGAATCGTGCAGCGTTGAAGTGTTCTTCAACGCAATTTTGAAGACTTCAATTAACTCAGACATAAGGTTAAGGGGTTTGAGTTCAATAGGATGGATGGGTAGGTGTCTGTGGTCTGCTTGTGCAGAAGGCGATAGATTCATATTGGCCGCTTCTGACCTATTGGTTGATGAGCTAACTCTGCGTTGGGAACCAGGTGGATGTTTCCAATAGTGATCATCGGCCTAGATGAGTGAATAGGTCCTGAGATGCACCATGCTGATGACTTGGTGTCTGGATGTCTCCTCGGATAGCCATCGGTCCAGATACGGAAAACGCATATTCCGACGTCGGCGGCAGGTGGGTGGCGACTACGGCCATACACCTTGGTTAAGTCCCCGTTGGGCCTGTGAAGAGGCAAAACGCAGGACCGTAAACTGAAACCACCCTGACGGTTGGCTAATAAGCAGAGGTATCATGCCTGTGCAGAAAGGGAGGATGGGGGATGTGAAGTATCCCGTCTTTCAATTTCGGGGCGGCTACCAGTCCCGCCCAGGATTCACAAGGACTGGGATATGTTCCAGGAATGCCCGATGACGGAACTTCAACCTTATCATAAACTGTTCTGTGGTCCTCGTTAGTCTAGGGATAAGTCTGATTAGCCGTCCGTACGAGTTGGGATTTAGGGAATAACGGGAGTAAAACGACTTGCCCCTTTTCGGTCAATCGGCGTTGCGCATCTTTGTAAGAGATGTGCACTTAGAAGTCCCTGAAGAGGGACAGGGGTTGGAACAATTGGAATGGTAACCAACTCACCACTATGTAGGAGCCACGAACTAAAGTTAACTGGGACCACGCGCCAAGAGGAGAGGATGTGGCGACCGCCTGTAACATGGTATGTCACCGCCTCGGGCGCACCTTCGAAAGTTCGTCTTTTGGTCCGCAGTGTGGTGACTTGCGGGGACCTCGATCTTCTAGCCCTCTAGGGGCCTATGGTCGTCTGCGACCACCTTGGCCGTCACCGTCTGCCAAAGTCTGTCTGTGGCAGGCAAGAGTACGGCGTTGTGCGCTGGGGACGGAAAGGCCTGTTAGCGTCAGTCAGGCGTTATGCTCACCGAGAAGCGCATTATGACCCTGTTGTCTCCAGGCTTTGCAGCCTGAGGGTTGATTTTGCCAGCAAGAGCTTTACCATCAATGGTAAGATCGGTGGAAGATACTGCCGCTCCGCGGCAGGACGGTTTTGAAACCTGAAGCCCCGAGAGCTCCTCATGTAACGAGGCCTGGAGGGAAGCTCTGGCCCTTTTTCGCCTTCCTCACGAGAGAGCAAGTTGAACTCTTGCGGGAGACTCTTGATGGAGAAGCTCACAATAAACTTATCCACCGTCACCGGTGTTATAATTATAGGGGCTATGCAAAGGCTTGTTGATTTGCACAGCAGAGCTATAAGCCTTGCAGAGTACACCTTGCGCCTGAGTAGGGTCATTGCCCTAGCCTCTTTGATTTCGGGAGTGGGCCTGCTGGCCAATGCCGTTCCCTTTTCCTTAACAGGACTGAACGACTGGTGAAGCAAGGGAGGAGACGGACATACAAGTAGTCCGTACCCTCCCATAGAGTATTCAGCATTCGCCTGGGATGGTTCCGAATAAACGGGTTAGCGGCCCCTTGGTGGGCGCAACCGCCGATAGAATGTCACTACCAGGTCCCTACCTCCGGGACCCTGCACTGGGAGGTCCCTGAGTGCTACCTCTCTTAGCGAGTGCGATCCTGTATGGGCTTCTTAGGCTTGTTGTGGGCTATCTCAATCGTATGCCATCTCGCAGTCCTGAGCTATAAGAGCTTGTCCGCGGTGGGAAAGGACTGATCGGTTGCGGTGTCCGGATGGCCATGGATCGCAGTGCTTGAAAAATCATAGGCAGAGTCTCTGACTCTACCGCCTGCCCAACTCCGGCACGCGGGGACCGCGTGGTGAAACCGGAAGGCGTACCGGCTACCGCCGTGGACGAGATTCGGAACCTGGCGACCAGAGCGGTGCCGGGAGCGCTCGATGGACCGAGATCTCGAGGTCGGGAGTGGCTACGGGGAGTCACGGTGCTTGTAGCGGTGCGGGAGACCGGAATGGGTGCCGAGATAGCGGGTTGGTGAACAGACCGACCGGTGCGGCGAGTGTGACCGTACCCGCTTTGAAGAGAACAGCATCGGGGACTGCAAGCGGGCGTCGGGGGCAAGGAGTGCCGACGGGACCTGGAGCGTCCTTGCGGGACTGAGATCATGAACGGTGCCCGCCTGCTGCTGCCGCAGAGGACTGTCGTATCAGGGAGGCTTGCCAAAGACTGTAATGAACCCGCACCGGCGGTTGCTCAGGTTCAGCAGCAAGCCACTCTGTCATCGGCAAATGAGATCCCTCGCATGTTATGGGAATGTCTCATGGCATGGGAGAGAACGAGTAACCTCAACCACAGTGAGCATCCTGCGGAAGCTTCAGGTCACCCGATGCGACGGCTCCTCTGTGGGACCTTCGGGATCGACACGATCGTCTGTGCCTTCGGCAGTCTGCAGTTGCCGGTATCTCATTAGCAATCTTCAAATCTGGACCTTAGCGTCTCAAGAGAGATCTGGGTGCCTAGCATGAACCCCTCTAAGCTCCAATTTATCCAAGGCTTAGATCTGATCTCGCTGCCACCATCCAAAATTCCAGGGGTTTGGCCCCCTCTGGTCTCCCAAAACCTTCCCTGGAGGGACCCCAAGACTCCAGAAACCCTGAGCCTACAACAAGGGAATACCACCTTCCCTTCCTCTCCTCACACCAGAACTTTCCTCTCTGGGCTACCTGAAGAAAACTGGAGATGTCAATCTTTACATCACAATACTAAGGAAGCAGGTCTCCTTAAATTCCACAAAGAGAGACAACCCCAATATAAAGGAACACAGAGGATGATCCTATCTCCTTCCCCCTCCCACCAACTCCTGGTGTTGCAGAGCTACCCTCCGTAGATTAACACAAGAGAATTCCTCCCCTTCGTCCTTAACCCTACCCAGAGACGAAAGAACTCAAACAGTCTACCAAGAAAACTTTATATAAAAAAAAAAAGAAAGACATATCGAATATAAAACTCCTCATCAAGCATGACAAATACAGGGTTATTGCTTATAAGAAAATATGAATAAACAGTTGATCAAAAAATCTTCCATTTGAGAACATTCAGCAAGTTGCACACATGTAATACACCCGAACAACATAAAAGCCTATATAGTTTTTCTACCTTGTATTTTACAAACTACTTGGAACACAGAAGATTAGACAGAAGAAAGAACGCTTCTCATAGCTGAGAGATAAACAAAAGACTCAGAGTCCAAAAATTCCCTCCCTGACTTTGACAAAAATCCAGTTTCCTGGATTGGTCCATCTGGTCGTCGTGTTTGGTATCCCTTTGTTAACTCTTTACAGGGTAAACAGAACATTAACCTACTAGTTCTATTTAATACAGCCGCGACCACGACTTATAGAACAGGCTCTCATGCTGCGTGCAGTTTTGCACGGAAGCAGGCAGGAGCAGGGAGCTCAACCACGGCGTGCGCCGGGAGCAGTCAAGTCACTCGATCGACAGACCATCTGGGAACTGCGCGAATTCCAGACAGGTGCCTTGATGGACGCATTCGTCGGTGCCTTCGGCACAGGTGTTGGTGCCAGCAAGCAGGAGGCGATCAATAAGACAAGCTCCAGGCGCGTGCCGGTGGCACGGGAACAGCAGGAGCAGGAAGCTCAACGCGGCGTTGTACCAGGAGCAGTCAGGCACTGGAGTGGATGCAGCCCTGTGGACTGGAAATCAAACGGTGCCGAGTCATCCGGTGCCCTCTGCGAGTGGTCGGTAGCCTGGGCGATCCGACTAGACAAGCTCTCAGGCTGCGATGTCAGTTTGGCACGGAACAGCAGAGACAGGGAGCTCAACGGGGGTCATAAGCGCAGATCATGACCAGGGCTCGACCACGGCGCCGCTGTGCCGGCAGAGCATGTCAGGCACTTGGCAGGAAGGGAGACGTGGGCTTTCTCGACCTCGGGAGAGAGAGGAAGCGGTGCTGAGTTCCCGACTTTCGTGCCGGCAAACGCCGGTGTCAGAGCCCTGCAGTGCGGGTCGGGCGTCCGGTGCGGGAAGGCACTTCTGCCTGCCGAGTGACCAAGCGCTCGTGCCGAAGGTGGAGGGCTAAGTGAACAGTCCCGCTGCCCTTTTGAGTTCTCGGCTAAAAGCCTTGCAATGGGGCAACTTAGGCTGTGAAATGCAATCCCCCGAGGCGGCCTCAAACAGGAGCTCGTGCAGAATCTCCTGTCACATCGGCTTAATGCAGGACGAGCACCGAGGATATAAATGTGAGTGCGCCGGGCAGGCTCACGGCACCCGGTGCGGAAGGAAGAAGGGCTACTCCCGAACCCGCTAGACTATTACTAAACTAACTATGGTCTAGTAAGAGGAAAAACTATAAGTAAAAATAAATATATATAATAAAAGGATTATAACTATATACACGAGCACACATAATGATAGCTTAGGGAAGTGCGAGGTCAGCTAAGCCGCGCTCCACATGATTCCAACAACTGACACCGGGCGTAAGAACGGAACGACGGGTGGCTGGTCGGTGGGTAATATATCACGGCTCATAAAGCAGCGCCACTCCAGGGGGTGCCCAGCTGACCCACCGAATGTTGCTAGGGTAAAAATCTTCGGACGAACGGGCACGCGGCGCGCGCACACCTAACTGGAATGGATATGAGCAAGCACTCGAAGAAGAACTGGAAGATAACTGGCAGTGTTCCCCTGCCCCCAAATTTCAATGCATCCTCCATTTTGTAAACCTACACTGAAGTGTGATGCTCTGAAACCTTCCAGATGTTTTCTACTGAATGAACAGAAATGAGAGCAGGGTGAATTAGGCGACGTTTGAAATGGGGAGTCTTTTTATGTGCCCTGAAGTAAAGTTACCCCTTGCACCCCTCACTGTGCATCAGCCATTACAATTTCACAACAAAAACAAGTGTCTCCTACAAGAATTAATCCTTCTGTGCCTCTCTTCCCTGACTCTAAAATGGGGATGATAGTGCTTCTCTACCTCATAGGGGTGTTGTGAGGTGTATATATACTATAGAAACAAAGGGACACATAAAGTAGCTTTGATAGACAGTCAGACCCTAAATACACTTGAGTCAATCATTAAATTTTAAAAATTAAAAATGGCTGGGCGTTAAGAGACCTCCCAGAGGGGGGAAAGGAAAAGAAAGAAAAAAGGAGTTTCTAGAAATTATGAATCTGTTGTTTACCAGATTGTTGCTTACCCTCAGAATAACTATGAACAAAAAGCAGATCCTCTATTAATTCAATCTGCAGCCTTACAATAGCAGGGTACATGGGAGTGGGGGCATTGCTTGGGCATGGAGAAAGCTGTGTAGGGTACATACTGTATGGGTATGTCTACATTGGTATAAAAAGCTCATGGCTGGCCCGGGTCAGCTGACTCAGGTTTGTGGGGCTTGGGCACCAAGGCTGAAAAACTGGTATAGACATTCAGGCTCAAGTTACAGCTCAAACTCTGGGACCCTAAAAGGATGAAAGGCCCTAGAGCTCAGGATCCAGCCTTGAGTCCAAACGTCTGCCCTGCAATTTTTAGCCCTGCAGTCCAAGTCTCATAAGCCCGAGTCAGCTGACTCAGGCCAGGTCTTTTATCCCTATGTAGATGTACCCTTAAGAGTTAGGCATGTTTTTATGCACCTAAGCAATGCCTCTCCATCTACACTGGTATTTATACCCATGCTAGGGAGCGCATGTAGTGTAGCATTATATAGCATTTTGTACATTCAGGCAAAGCTCTCATTGACTTCATGCGCACCTGTGAATGCCCAGCACTTCTGTAAATCAGACCCCAGGGTCTCAAGTCAGGCATCGAGAAAATGAAGAACACACCATTAGTTACCACTTCTAAAAAGCATGGTTTAAGTGACTTGCCCAGAAACTCTGTGGCAGAAGCACGGCTAGAATCCAGTTCTCCAGGGCACCGAGACCAGCCCTTCTTTTCCTGGCATTCCCTGATGCATTCACTACACACCTCCCAACTTCTGAAATGGATGAGGCAAGAGTCCTGCAGAACAACATTCTCCTTCACTGCAGACCAATTCCTCCTCAGAGCAGACCCATTCTGTGCATGGAATGAGGCAATCTTAATTCTGACATTTCCTAACTTCTGAGTGCTAGACTTTGCAATCTAAATATTGCCCTTTTCATTTATTTTTTTTGAAGTAATTTCTAAGGCTTTCCAAAAGCAAACTGAAAAAACAGAAAGTCCATAATGTGGCACGATATTGGCATATGGGTCCCCAGAAGGTTTGGAACCTTTATATCTACCACACAGATCTCTGCAACTTGAGCTAATGGAATAAATATCAGCAATACAGGGGGTTGGGTGAGAGAGAAGCTTTTGAGCCACACAGAGTCCTTTTTCTCACCAAGAGAAGTTGGGCCAATAAAAGATATTACCTCACCCACCTTCTCTCGCTAATATCCTGGGACCACCATCGCTATAACTACACTGCATACAGCAGTACAGACTGAAATCCTTGAGGTGAAACAGTAGCAATGGGGGTTTCACAGCCGAGCAATGGTGCGACTGCAATCTTGGATTCCATTCCACGCTCTGGAGAGGAGTGTGCTCTAGTGGGCACAGATTCTGCCCACTTTCGCAAGCTTGACCTCTTCTGCTCCTTCCCCGAAGACCTATCCCTTTCCCAGGTTTGCTTCTGTCCCATCTCTGAGTCCTCATCCCAGTCACCTTCTCCCCAGTCCCAGTCACCACTCTTCAGGCCTCTCATCCCAGGCACAGTCTCCTTGCTGAGCCAGTCCTAGCCTTCCCCTCTGGACACTCCATCATTGCCTCTGTTTCCTCACACATTCCCAGTGCGAATCTCTTTGCCCAGCCATTCTCATTTTCTTCATCTCAGTTCCCCATCCAACCTGTCCCTCCCTCCCATCCCCATCTTCCAATCACAACTACACCTTCACCAACCCCACTGGCTCCTAGACCCAGGCTCTTCATTCAGTCTCAGTGTCATCCCCCAACTTGACTCCTTGACCAATCTTTTTGAACAGCTAGTCCAAACTCCCTTCCTCCCCACCACACTGTGACTCCTTTTCAGATCTATTTTCCCTTCTATCCATCTTCTTCCCCTGTTCCACTAATATGCAGACGAAGGCCACCTCCCTGTCCAATTTCAGATCCCTGTTCCAACACACTGGGGTGCTAGAGCATTACACAAGGAAAAAGGTCACCAGAATTTATTAACATGGGCAAAAACATGTCTCTTCACTCCCTGCCCCCTCCACCCCCGATGTTGTTCTCAGAAACAGCTGAACTATCTTGGCTGAAATTTTTCCAAAAAAATTTAGCTTGAGACAGGCAGAAGTTTCACCCTGAGCTTTTAAAATTTGGCAAAGCAACTGAGAACATGATATTGTAAATGCTGGGCAACTTTAACAACATGCAGTGCTACCAGCCCCACCTATAATGCACACAGACAGACACAGTATTCTTATATTTGACAAGTTAATGAATAATTTTAAGCTTAAAATATTTTTAGCATCCTTTAATGTAGCAACTGCTTTGTTGGAGTGGAATAGTGAGCCTACGAAAGAGGCTTTCAGTGTTTTGGCAAAGGAAACAAACTTATTTAATGTTTCTGTGACGTGGTTTCCACATCTGTAAAATGGGGATAATAATCATTACATGCCTTAAAGGGCAAGGTTACATTCGTTACTGCATGTAGGATGCTATGGAAGATATTTGCTATGAAAGACATTAACAAAGTGCACTGCACTCTTACAATCCTTATTGCTATCGCTGCAGTTTCAATGTGATTATGCTCAAATGCAAAATGCTTACATTTTCTCCAGCTGCATACTTTCTGGAAGATGACTGCTGTTCTTTCTATGTGAAAGCGAGCACCTCTGTGAACTCAATAGCAACCCCCTCACAAAATTCTCCATTTAATGAAATTATCTGACTCAGAGGGATGTGGGTCAGTAACCAGAAATCTGTAGGATGAACCAGATAATACATGTGGGCTTGACAGGTATGGGGGCGAGGGAGGAGGACAGTTTTCAGGGATAAGACTCATTTGTTTAAAAAAAAAAATATTAAAAGTGTTTAACTGAACAAGGACGACACCAGTCTCATAAAATAAATCAAAAAATGTCAGATCTGCAGCTGGCATCTGATTTGCCTTTAACAGGATTTTTTTAAATTATTATTTTGAAAATTTAAGTTGCTCCACCACAATTCACACATAACAAGATAGGCACTCATTTAAAAAACTGTGTTTCAACTTTGACACTTGTGAGGTGTAACCTGAAATCACAGAAGAACATTATAAGGGATGTGTGTACTTCAACCAGTTTCATCCTGAGTCCCTTTTTCATCGATCACCATGTTCTAACAAACATTAAGGAAATAGGAATAATAGCTCCCTTTCATTTGAACATTAAGATACAGAATTTGGGAAACAGCTGGAGGTAGAAATGGTATGCCACTTATGTAGCTTTCAGAATAATAACAAAAGACCATAACATTTTGGGGTTATTTCCCTCTAGTTTCATGGATTAAAGAGATGAAATAATTACTATATCGTTGAGCTGGGAGAGAAACAATTACTGGGTTACACAAAACTCCACTTTATACCCATGCAGTGTGTTTATACTTTTTTTTTCATTTTATAAATCTGTCAAGACTGAACTCTAAAGAATTGGCAGGCTCTGAGGAGGTACAGCCTTTCACCTCCCCGTCATTGGCTGAGGAGGATAGAGAGAAAAGACTTATGAAAAATGGAGGTCATATCCCTAATAGACAATGTGGTGCACAGCATAAAAAATAAACATAATGGCATTAATTGCCCCATTAGCCCCTTGCCTTTCCCCCACCGATGGGAGTTGCAGCACACTTCACTAAAGACTGACTGGACATAGAAGGCTTCCCTATCTCCTCTTGAGTTGGGCCCTGCAAATTAGGAATGAGGCAGGGTGTGGGGGGCATTGCAGTCAAGCCTGCGTTGCCAGTGTGGTGGTGAATTCATTCTCCATGACAATCAGCATGGATGGCATCTTTCATAAGCAAGACGCATACACTTTTGAAGTTCTGTGTAAAAACATCTTTAAAAGCCTGTATAACTTGGGCTCATACTATCCTGTTTCTACTGCGTATAATTTTAATTAGTACTTTTCAATCATGCTTTTCTTTTTTTAATGAGGCAATGAACATATGAGTCAAGCAACATTAAAACCAAGAGCACATGCCAATAGCATTCTTATGTCACTGAAGGAGACAGGATGGCATGTTTTCATACACTTTTGCCTCCTAATTTTTCCATCTTTCCGCAAATGCTTGCAAGCCCATAGATCATAGTGTACTAAGCTTCTGTGTCCTTCCAACCAATCAATGTTCACAAGAAGTTCACCAAGGCTAAGAGTTTCCAGACACCGCCTATTAAGAGACAAATACTGAGCCCAAAGCACAAGTTGTGCATTTGTCATGCTAAGTTTGAATCCATCAAATAAACCAAGAGACCATCCTAAATAACCAGCAAATGCATAAAAGAGGCTAGGGAAACTACCAAAGAGTTTACACATTTGCACTACAAGAGAAAGACTCCTACCACAAATGTCCTTGTGACAGGTAATGTACATAAGGTATATCTGCTGATTAGCAGTGGGGTATAAAGAAAAATGTGGGTTATTTTTCCCAGTCCAGAAATGCTGTTGTAATAATGTTGGCAGTCAGCTTCTGAACAGGCCACACAATGCTATGTCCAGGCTCACCTCACAAACAGCAAGTTTCATCAGTGTGAGCCACAATCCAGATGCAGGAATGTGGAGAGAAGTGAATTTTCCTCTGAATTAGTAGGAAGAAGAGGTGAAGCTGCCAAATCTTGGGGTTTGGTTTTGCAATGCCTGTCATCTTTTGATCCTGTATCAGAGGCAGGTTTTGCAGGAACCGAACTGCAGAAGCCTCATACATAGAGTTCAAAATGTAAAGATGGGATTTTAATGAAGCGTACAATAAATGATTAAATTATAAAACATTAGTGTCCCACAAACTCAGTAAGTAACTGTTTCAAGTTCCATTTCTATGGATTTCAGCATCAGTGATGTACTAAGAATGGCTTCAGTTTATACAGATTTAAACTAATGTACATTATATCTGCAATTGCAAACAAAATATTTGTTATGTTTAGGACAGCAAACACTTTCCCAAAATGGAAAGGATTTAAAAATTTCATAGTGGCAAAGTAGGTTAAGGGACCATCCAACATTTTCTCCAAAGTACAAAGAGTACTCTGAGGGTGAGAGGTTTTATGGTAATGTACACTCTCTCTGCATTAAAACACCAAATGTGCCATTAGATAATTACCAATTTGTCTTGCCAATTTTTCTTTTTAAAGAAGGAGGAGAAAGAAAGGGAGGAAGTTGAATGGAAAAGTACTGTTTGTACTCTTGGGAATATTAGGGAAATAGTAAATAACCCCTTAACATACAGACTGATTTAAGAAATAAAGTAAGATCTGTGGGCAGATCCCTTGTGTGAATAAAACTCATCCATGGACACATAAGAGGTATGAAATTCATCAGAAGATCTCAGATCCCTCAGGAATGCAATTATCTAACAATGACCACACCCTTTAGAGCGCCATTTTACTATCTGGTTGGAAATAAGAGGTGTGTTTCTGATAGTAAGAAAAACATGAGCTTGACAGTTTACATTACTGAACAGTGTATGTTTCCTCTTGTTAACTCAACCAAATAAGGTTCCCCGTCTCTTAGCCCACAACATGTCTTCTTTCAAATGGTTAGATTGCTCTTTTCATTCTAACAAGTTATATAGACTAGAAGCAAATCAAGAATCTTGTCAATATGATAATAAAAATAATTAAAGATAAATAGCATCCAGTGAGACAGATCAGTCAAAACGGAAACCATTTAAATATCTAAGAAATCAAGTTTTCCTGTAAGGGATTAATAGGGATTAATAGAAAGTAACATATTAAATTCCACTAAAAATCATCCTGTTAAGCAACACAACAACTTCAGGCGAACTGTGTTATCCTCGAAGGCTGTCGTGCCCCAATTCCCTGCTTCACATTTCCTCACATCTTTCAAAGAAAGTGTTCTTGAGAGCCCTGTAGTTTTCTAGCTTTTTACTTAAAGCAGTCTGTACTCCATTTAAAATGTCTATGCTCCTCCTAAAAATTGAGTGGATAATACTATAAAGTGTTACACTAAAAAAACTGATTAAATAGTGATAAGATTCTGATATATACCAGCTGTTCATCCAGCTGTTATCCATGCACAATTCTCATTTGCATGCATATGAGTTTAGCTGCATAAATCCCATTCATGTTAATGGTGAGTGCACAAAATTATAGCCAAGGAGACTAGTGGAGATACCCTATTTTTCCACATGCTAAATGCTTGTAAGGTTTAAATGCAAAACTTTGATGGCACATGTAAAAGGATATAATATACATCAGTCTAACAACATGCTACACACCCACTGACCGTACGTATATGGCACCTTTCATCCTGAAGGATGCCAAAACAACTTTATACATTTTCTCTTACTTACACAGATTATATATATATATATTAAACTTACTTCACAACACTGTGGGAAAACATTTCAGCTCTTTACAAGCACATGACAAAACTATACAATGTTTTAGGACCACAAGTGAATGATGATATATCCAACCATGAGTTCTAAAAAAATAACAGGCCAAAATGATACAGCAACCATAGCTCAATATCCTAATTTTTCTCAAAAAAATAACCCAAGCCACTAGTTCACATCAACAAGTTGTAATATCTTTGTTTTAAAATTACAACTTTTTACAAAGTTATGAAACATTTTTAATAATAATATATTAGCATACCACTCAACACATTAATGGTTGCTATCTTCCGAAAAAGTATAGCAAAATATCCCAAGAGGCAACATGTCTACCCATCCCCACTCCCAAAAGTCAGAAGACATCTGTTTTATTTTGATCCGTTAAGAATGATGAAACAAAAGTAATTAAAGAAAACAGGAATAAACTTCACTCAGGAGTGTACATTTTATTTGATATATTACAAGGTTTTCCGATTTATATTTTTATAGTAAAGTTTCTGAGCTACTTAAAATTATACTGTTGCAGCGGAAATTCTGTCCTGACCTTAGACAAGAAGACTCTATAGAGCTTTCTTAATCCTATTTTAGGTCGTGCTCTGACTCCTAATTCCTATTGAGTCAATGAAAGATTTGCCATTAACTTGATGGGAGCTACACTTGAGCTATCACACAATCCACAGCTATACTTTGGCTATAATGCAATTGTTCTTGCATTTCCTTTTACTACTGCTCACTGTTATTCCATACGCCTGAACCAAGTCTGTCTGTTACTGCAGCTGAATTATGACAAATGATATTTCTTCCATTGTTACAGAATGAAAGTGCTTCTGCACTGTGTATCTGATCAAGTAGGGACTGAAGTTTTAAAATTAAAAATTCATTTACACGACAATCAAACTAGAGTTCATAGCTTATCTGTTCACACCTCTAACAGAGAATAATGAGGCGTGTTCCACAAATTTAAAGATCAGCTGAAAGGTTTATACTCGCCAAGTCTGGGATACTGTTTTCTACTATATTAGTAAGAAGTAAAGCAATGGAAGGAGAAATTTGCTCTCTCTCCCCCCGCCCTTTTTTTTTTTTAAGGGTGTGATGTTCAGCATAACAGAATCCTGAACTCAAATCTTGGAAGATACAAAGAGGAAGAACTGATTTTTAAACATCTGCCTTTTGTTTAAAACAGTATTAAAGTATTTGTAACTTGTCAGTTTGTCTGTATACATTCTATTTCTGATTTTCAATGTTAAATATATTTGTTAAATTAAGTTTAAAAAAATTGCAGAAATGAATTTTTGGTCACATTTAAGGACATTGTATTGACTGCATGGTAAAAGAGGTAAAAATCTAGACCTCCTGTGACCACAAGGTGATCATTTTAAGGAAAACAGTGTTCCACAATAGCATAAAACTAATGTTTCTATTTTTTTATCCTGCTCTCTTAATGTCTCTGCTTCCATATAATAAACCATTTAAATTTATTTTAAAATTAGGGTCTGTTTATTTTCCTATACAAAGGAACAAGTTCTATCAGCTTTATCAGTGGGACCATTCACAGAAAAATATTACTCAGTATGAGTAAGCATGGCAGAATCTGGCCCAATTTTTTTAAAATGTAATTTAACTTCATTGTCAGAAGATCTGATTTTTTTTAACCTATTGTGTCAAGACTGACTCACTAAAGATCAAGGTTAATAGTGTACAGATTTTTCATTCTATTTAGATCTGCTCCTGTATTGATGCACAAATGGTCCACTGATATGAGAATACATTTTCTGGTTTTATAACAAACTTTTCTAAACAAGTTTTATTAATCACGACAGATTGTCAACCAGTCTCACTCTATTTAGCACATCACACAGATTTAAAGCACACTTTTACTCCACAGAATGACATAATGAGGTACCATGTTCCATGACTGCAGATCAGATATATTCAGTTTATCCAATATCCCAGCCCTGCACACTCAATCAGGGATCTAAAATCAGGGATGTGTTCCTCCTTCTTCCACTTCCCCAGTAGCAGAGGTTCTGCAAGCCAAATTAACCCTCTATTATAATTGTGCAAACCCACTGTTTTAAAATTGACCTGACACCTTTGCAACCACAATGTTTTCAATGAAATTGCACAGGAGTAATTAACTGGATATAGTAAAAAAAAAAATTCTGTTGATGAGCCATAAGAAGAAATCGACTTCAGCTCCCTCCCTCTGAGCTCTGCAGGGGTAGCAGAAATAAACATTTTTATTTTGTGTCACTGAAGTCAGCAGATGCATCTTTGAAAACACACAGGAAGCATATATGTTGAATAAGAAGCTGCATTTTTAGTGTCACTGTTCACAACACAAACCCACTTTAAATGTCAACATTTATCACAATATGGTCAGGGGTGAAAGTAGTTTAAAAGGACTGACCGGTATGCCAGAGTCCCGAGTGGAACATGGCCTCAATGTGAAGAGGCGTGGTCTCAATGGGAAGAGGTGGGGCCTTTCAAAATTTAAAGGTCCTGGGGCTCCGGCTGTGGCTGGGAGCCCCAGGGCCTTTAAATCACCCTGGAGCTACCAGCTGCAGAGGCGACTGGGAGCCCCAGGGCTCAGAGGTGAATGAAAGGGCCCAGGGCTCCGGCTGCTGCGGAGCTCCAGGCCCTTTAAATCACTGCAGGAGCCCTGCCACCGCTACCCCAGGGTGGCAGGGCTTGGGCTAGAGCTGGGGTAGCGACGGCAGGGCTCTGGCGGTGATTTAAAGGGCCCGGGACTCCCCACAGCGGCTGAAGCCCTGGGCCCTTTAAATCACTGGCGGAGAAGCCGGTCCAGTCCAGCACGGTGTACCGGCTCTTGCCAGTACGCCGTACCAGACCGCACCAGCTTACTTTCACCTTTGAATATGGTATATAAAAGATATCCTAATTATTCGGTGTGGTTAGGATAATAAATGATTGAGGTATCTCTGTTAATGTGCTTTGTTAACAACTGACCTTTTTTAAAAACAGCGAAACTCGCTTAATGTTTCGAAGCCAAACAAATTAGCAATGTGTTCTTTAATTTTGATCTGAACTTTACAACCATACATTTTCTTAACTAATCCATCATTCTGCAAGTTGCTTCTCACAGTTGGACTTCCGCACCTGTGCAGAGCCCCACTAAAGGATGGCAGCCTAAATTTGTAGGATTTCATTATTTTTAAAGAGAACCAAGAAATGGATTTTGAAAATAGCAATTAAAAAACAATGACATGGTAATAAGAAAGGGTACTAGTGTATACTCAGTTTGAGATAGTTTATATGTTTATGCAACTTTTTTTAAAATAGTAGAAGTTTGTGAAGCCTGTAGCCATTAAGCCACATCTGGCAGATAATATTGGTTGGGCACAAAACCAGTACTATGTAAGGACAAAAAAATAGCAACAAAGTCTCAAAAATGCTGCATTCAGTGCTTCTGTGAAAAATAAGAAAACCTATAGACATCAAATAAGTGCGTTGTTGAAATGGCATTAGACTACAAACAGCGGGATTTTGTTCTGAAATTTATGTAACTACAGTGTTTCAGTTGCAAGTACTGAAGAAGCTTAATTACACTGTTGATTGATAAACTAATAACTCTCCAACACAAAGCCTAGGACAGGAGCCAACTCCTCAAAATTATAGCATACGCTGCAAAAAGTTGATAATAAAACTCTAAGAAAAAGGTAATAGGCATAAAAGGGGAAGCTCCATAATGATTTAACCCGTCTCCGACTCAAATGTTCATATTGCTTCATACAGTACCTACAAAAATATAACTATTGTTTCACACTAGTCTGTCTGGGCAGCCTATTACATTTTGGCTGTAGAAATGTCTGCTTTCAAATTTTAAACCCTCCAGGCAATTATCCTACTCTCAGACTAAACCTTCAGAGTACATTTCAAAAGATCTTACATCTAAACAGAGAATTCAACAATGATCAATGTGCAACAGGCCTCAGTGGCAATAAACTATTTACTGCCTTAACCTTTTAAGCATGCAGAATTGAAGTGCTCTAGAGTTGTGATGAATTAACTGAAGAGTGTTTGGCTGACTGGAGCAGGCGCTGGTTCAGATCATCTATCCAACAACATGCCTGCTTTATAGTCCTCACAAACAGTCTCAGCCTGATAAATCTGGTGCTGAAATATCCTCTTCTCAATTTTTTCATCTCATTGAACTGTCAGATATTTGCCCCCAACCTTTACTACATTCATTAGCTCCTCTAACGTAATCTCAAAAAGGGAACCAAGAGTGTAGAGAGGTAGCAATCTGTCTCCTTAGCAAAGGTAGTGACTATATTCTTTCTGCTATAAGCCTGATTTCTATGTAACCTAAGTAAGGTATCTGCTAGGTTCCCTTGTTGTAGCCATTGCTATAGTAGCTGATTTAAGTCCATGTCCCTTGTCACCAAAGCTTGCCAAAACAAAATCAAACAAAAATTCAACATTGGTTTAGAAATATAGTCCTTGCCAAAGATTTTTCCCCAGGAAAACAGGGAGATGAAAGGAAGTCAACAGAAGTGAAAGTATGGGTGGAGTGCGGTGGGGATGGGGGAACATATGAACGTTTTGCAACATGAGCCAATGTTTTTGGGAACACCGTATCTTAAAAACAGTTTGTCCTAAAAAGTTCAGATCTGGTTAATTCCGCTGTGCACAATAGGGACTGGGAATCTGACTCTTTTGGAAAGTTTGTTAGGTGGTTTGGTAAGTTTGGTATGATAATGCTGGAGTTATTAGAAATATATTGAAAAATCTCTGAGACCCATATGGGGTTTTAAATTCTGTAACACAGGTAACAGAATCTCTAATTCCCTATAAACAATAAAAATAGAGTGCAAGATCATCTCTCCTGTTCCATAGTCTTTTAAGATTGAAAGCACTTTGAGCTATGGGTCTCTTACTCTGTATTTGTGTGTGAGTTTGTATAGCCTGACACATCAGGGCATTATATAAGCAACAAACAACAAGACCGATCAATTGATTAGACTCAAAATTTAGGTTTTGTAAACAACTCGTTTTATGAAACACAGAATAGAAATGTTCCCAAAGAAGAGAGGATTTAAATTTAAATATTACACTTCAGTGTTTGCATCCTAAATGTTGCACCACTGAGCTAGTGCATGAGTCAGAAAGTGAAACTTGCTAAAAAGTGACCATAAAGAAACAGCGTCAGTGAAATAATGAGCGAAATACAGAACATAATTGGCATTAAAGGTGAAAAACAAATAAGGGAGTTGATGTAAACTGTCAGAGAACTACTGACTTCAATGAGCCAATGGTAGTTTAGCCCAACTCAACAAGTACACCTCTACCCCACTACAACGTGACCTGATATAACATGGGTTGGCATATAGTGTGGCAGTAGTGGGGCTCCGGCGGCGCTTTAAAGGGTCCGGGGCTCTGGCTGGAGCCTGGAGCTCTTTAAATCACTGCCGGAGCCCTGCTGCCCCTACCCCAATATAACGGGGTTTCAGCTATAACGTGGTAGGGATTTTTGGCTCCCCACAACTGCATTATAGTGGGGTAGAGGTGTATTTAAAATTTGTTTCATTTGGATAATCTAAAGTGTTCTCATCATAGGTGGTTGTATCCCAAACATTACTAACAAGTATATTCCATTAATCACTCTAGAAATGTATATGAGATGGGACACTGCTTGGCCCAGCAGAGGGAAAGACTTCATACAAAGCCCCTCCTAAAAAAGCGATTAAAGGAGTGAGACAAGCATCTGACTAGGAGCATGAATACACAAGCATTTAACTGTGTAAATGTGAAGACAAAATTACAATTGAAACCCAGCCACTAAATCCTAATGTAGCTTGTCACCCTCCTGAATGATGCCTTGGGCAAGGTCTGTGTTGACCAGAAAGGAAAAGATTTGACTGAGTTCTGAAGTCTCCTTGTTCCAGTTACCTTTCCCTAAGAGATCTGGAGTCTAATGGTGGCTTCAAACACTTGTCTTGATTGCAGGGTTATGCTCATCCAAACACAGACAAGACAATAAAATATGATTAAATTGCAATAAATCAATATGTATATCAAATATTTAATTCATATACTGAACTGCTTGTGTTCAGTCCAGAGGCAGTTTCAGTTCACAGATGAGAAAGAAATTTTTTTCAAGTGCTTCTGAATGACATAAAAATCAGGAAAGCAAAATCTGCTCAGACATTGCCAGGAAAGAAGACAAAACTCTGAATTCAGAGTAAATTTGTTGAAGTTATTAGTAACAGAGCCACGGATATCTTTCCCTTCTATAATATATATAAAAATGAAACAATTTCAACATTTTCACTTGGTGATTTCTGTATCAAGCTCAACTTGTGGTTCCTCTACATTCGATGCAAATTAGTTCCAATATTTAAATTACCCTCAGATTAAAAATTCACCCCTTTCTTCCAGCTTGAATTTATTAAGCCTCATAATTAAGCACTGGATCTCAGAATTACTGCCTATCATATATCTTTTCCCAGTGTAGGTACTTTTAGATCATCATCACGTCCTCTTCAATAAACTAAAGAGATTAATCTTAAGTCTCTCACTGCACAGCAGGTTTTCCATACCTTAAATCATTCTTGTACTTCTTCTACTTACCCTGTCCAATTTTTCAGCATGGACGCTAGTACTAGATGCTGTATCCCACTAATGGTTTTACCAGTGCTACTTACAGAGGTAATATTACCCCTTATTCCTACAAAATACTCCCATTTATACACCCAAGGATTGTATTAATCCTTTTTTTGCCACTGCATCAAACTGAGAGCTTATGTTCAGTTCATTATTTATCATGACACTTTCTTTCCAGGACACAGTCCTCCATCTATTATTCTATCCTGCAGAAATGGCCCGCACTCATTTCTAGATATATGTCATTACATTTGTCTTCATGAAAATGCACATTGTTTGACTGTCCTCATATTACTAAGTGATCCAGATGGCTATTCCATCAATCGGTGCGTCATCTGAAAACTTTATAAGGAGTGATTTTATACTTTTTTTCCAGATCATTGATAAAAGTATAGGATAACACTGGGGCAAGAACTGACTCCTCTGGAACTCCACTAGTAGCATCTGTACTCCTTGATGATTCTCCATTAACAACTACATTTTGAGATCTTAAGTAGTCATCTTTTAGTCTTTTTAACAGGTGCCATGTTGACTTTGTATAGTACTAATTTTTTTTAGAAGCAGGATGTCATGCATTATTAAGTTAAATGTCTTACAGAAGTCTAAGTACTATATATTACATCAACACCTTTATGACCCAAATTTGTAATCTGGTCAAAAAAGGATATTAAGTTCATTTGACAAGACCTATAAAATGATGCAGATTGTGATTAATTTTATTTCCATCCTTTAATTCTTTGTTGATTGAGCCAAAAGCTGCAATCAGGCAAGATGCTCTGACAAAGATTCCAGTCAGGTAAGTAGAGAAAGTAGAGCCTGACAGTTATGTGTACACGTACACATAAAGGCTAAGTAATAGGGTGACCAGATGTCCCGTTTTTAAAGAGACAGTCTTAAAAATGTCTTAAATTTACATACAGAGCTGATTTATAGAATTTATTGTTCCAACATGGTAACTGTATAATATCAAAAGACAAGTTTTGCACTACCCCCTAGTTCATCCCAGACCCAAGACCCTGGGTAAACGCAACTTAGAAGCTCCACTGTACACAGTTGCAGATGAGAAGCCCAACAGGTCATGGCCACTTTTGTGGAATGGGCCCTAGCACAAAGCAAAAAGGCTCAAGGTACAAGCTTCCTTAATACAACAAGGGGTACTTGTGGCACCTTAGAGACTAACAAATGTATTTGGGAATGATTTTTCGTAGGCTATAACCCACTTCATCAGATGCATGGAGTGGAAAACACAGTAGGTAGGTATAAATACACAGCACATGAAAAGATGGGAGTTGCCTTCCTGAGTGTGGGGCGTCAGTGCTAAGGAGGCCAATTCAGTTAGGGTGCATGTGGCCCATTCCCAACAGTTGACAAGAAGGGGTGAGTATCAGAGGGGAAATTATTTTTTTATAGTGACCCAGGCACTCCCAGTCTTTATTCAGGCCTAATTTGAAGGTGTCAAGTTTGCAAAGTAATTCCACTTCTGCAGTTTTTCATTGAAGTCTGTTTTTGAAGGTTTTTTTTTTTTTGAATAGCCATTTCTAAGTTCGTTATTGAGTGTCCAGGGAGACTGAAGTGCTTTCCTACTATTTTTTGAATATTACAATTCTTGGTGTCTGATTTGTGTCCATTTATTCTTTTGCATAGAGACTGTCCGGCCTGTCCAATGTACATGGCAGAGGGGCATTGCTGGCACATGATGGCATAGGTAGATGTTCAGGTGAACAAGCCCCTGACGGTGTGGCTGATGTGGTTAGGTCCTATGATGGTGTCCCTTGAGTAGATATGTATACAGAAGTGGCAATGAGGTTTGCTGCAGGGATTGGTTCCTGGGTTAGTGTTCCTGTTGTGTGGTGTGTAGTTGCTGGTGAGTATTTGCTTCAGGTTGGGGGGCCGTCTGTAAGCGAGGACTGGCCTGTCTCCCAAGGTCTGTGAGAGTGAGGGATCGTCCTTCAGGATAGGTTGTAGATCCTTGATGATACACTGGAGAGGTTTTAGTTGGGGGCTGTAGGTGACAGCAATGGTATTCTGTTATTTTCTTTGTTGGGCCTGTCCTGTAGAAGGTGACTTAAGGGTACCCTTCTGGCTCTGTCAGTCTGTTTCTTCACTTCAGCAGGCGGGTATTGTGGTTTTAAGGATGCTTATTTGAGATCCTGTAGGTGTCTGTCTCTGTCTGAGGGACTGGAGCAAATGCGGTTGTATCTTAGGGTTTGGCTGTAGACAATGGATTGTGTGATGTGGTCTGGATGAAAGCTGGAGGCATGTAGGTAAGTATGGGAGGCATGTAGGTCAGTATCCGGTATAGGGTGGTGTTTATGTGACCATCGCTTATTTGCACAGTAGAGGTGGGGTGGAAATTGTTGAATTCCTGGTGGAATCCCTCAAGGCCACTTTCCCATGGGTCCAGATGATGAAGAGGTCATCAATGTAGCGCAAGCAGAGTAGGGGGCGCGAGGGGACGAGAGCTGAGAAAGCTTTGTTTTACATCAGCCATAAAAATGTTGGCATACTGTGGAGCCATGGGGGTACCCATAGCAGTGCCGTTGACTTGAAGGTATAAATCATCCCCAAATCTGAAATAGTTGTGGGTAAGGACAAAGTCACAAAGCTCAGCCACCAGGTTTGCCGTGACATTATTGGGGATACTGTTCCTGACAGCTTGTAGTCCATCCTCATGTGGAATGTTGGTGTAGCGAGCTTGTACATCCATAGTGGTTAGGATGGTGTTTTCTGGAAGATCACACCAATGGATTGTAGTTTCCTCGGGAAGTCAGTGATGTCTCGAAGATAGCTGGGAGTATAGGGCCTGAGGAGAGAGTGCACATAACCAGACAATCCTGATGTCAGGGTGCTAATGCCTGAGAAGATGGGGCATCCAGGATTCCCAGGTTTATGGATCTTGGATAGCAGACAGAATACTCCTGGTCGGGGCACTAGCTATGTGTCTGCATAGATTTGTTCTTGTGCTTCCTTAATACTGTGAGCCTTGAGACACTGAAGCCTTAAGCTGTTAAGCCTTTTCAGAGGCTTCCAAAAAGAAACTTGACTAGTGTTGTAACTCCAGAAAAGATGGCACTTTCTTCACCACCAGAGTAACCTTCCTTTGTGACTTCACTGGCACTAATCAATCATCTGTTGTGACAAAGTTCTTCCTCTACCTTGGTGGGTCCTGCGCTTATTGGCAGATTTGCTCACCTCAGTCATCTTCCCCACAGTCTGGGTCTAGATCAAGAGGTGTTTGGAGGAGGCCCATTGGGGAAGTAGCCCAGGGAGGGTGTAGCTAGCTGTCATGCAAGCTGTTTACAGGAGTCACTATAGTACAGCTGCCAATCCACAGGGCCCTGGGCTGGGAACCCAGAGTAGAGGGCGGGCCCTGTTTCCCCCAAATCTCCCCAACTCCTGATCAGACACAGCGAGAGGTAGACCCAGACTGTGTGGGAAGGATGACTGAGGTGAGCATCTGCAATAAGCGCAGGACCCACCAACGGAGAGGAGAACTTTGTCACAAACAGCTGATTATTTAGTGCCAGTGAACGTTCACAAAGGAAGGTTTACTCTTGGTGTGAAGAAAGTGCCATCTTTATGGGTTACAACACTAGTTCAGTTTCTTTTTGGAAGCCTCTGAAAAGGGTTTACAGCTTTAAGGCTTTCAGTGTCTCAAGGCTACAGATATTAAAGGAAGCACAAGAACAAATCTATGCAGGACACATAGCTTAGATGCCCGACCAGGAGTATTCTGTCTGCCTCTCAATATCATAAACCTGGGGAATCCTGGATGCCCCTCTTCTCAGGCATTAGACACCCTGAACTCAGGATTGTTGCGTTATGTGCACTCTTCTCCCTCAGGGCCCCTATACTCCCAGTATCTTCGAGACATTTCACTGACTTCCCGATGGAAACTACAATCCATTGGTGTTGATCTTCCCAGAAAACACCATCCTACCACTCATGGATGTCAAGTCGCTACACCAACATTCACATGAGGATGGACTACAAGCTGTCAGGAACAGTATCCCATTAATGTCCGGCCAACCTGGTGGCTGAGCTTTGTGACTTTGTCCTTACCCACAACTATTTCAGATTTGGGGATGATTATACCTTCAAGTCACGGCACTGCTCATGGTACCCCCATGGCTCCACAGTATGCCACATTTTTATGGGGATGAAAACAAGCTTCAGCTCTGCGTCCCTCGCGCCCCCTCTCTGCTTGCGCCTTACATTTTGATGACCTCTTTCATCATCTGGACCATGAAAAGTGGCCTGAGGGATCCACCAGGAATTCAACAATTCCACCCACCTCTACTTGTGCAAATAAGCGATGGTCACTATAAACACACCTATACTGAAATGATCCTACATGCCTCCCATACTTACCTTACATGCTCCTAGCTTTCCATCAGACCAATACACAATCCATTTGTTCTACAGCCCAAACCCTAAGATTACAAACCGGCATTTGCTCCAGTCCCTCAGACTAGAGACAGACACCTACCAGGATCTCCAAATTAGCATCCTTAAAAACACAATACCGCCTCTGAGTGAAAACAGACTGACAGAGCCAGGAAGGGGTACCCTTAAGTCACCTTCTACAGGACAGGCCCAAACAAAGAAAATAAAGAATACCATTGCTGTCCCTACACCCCAACTAAAACCTTTCCAGTGTTCATCAAGGATCTACAACCTATCCTGTAAGACGGATCCCTCACCTCAACAGACCTTGGGAGACAGGCCAGTCTCGCTTACAGACGGCCCCCCAACCATGAAGAAATACTCACCAGCACTACACACACACAACCAGGACAGCTAACCCAGGGAACCAACCCTGCATCAAACCCAATTGCCACTTCTGTATACATATCTACTCAGGGGACACCATCATAGGACCTAAACCCATCAGCCCACACCGTCAGGGGCTTGTTCACTCTGAACATCTACCTTCCATCATGTGCGCAAGCCCTCTGCCCTGTTACTTGGACAGGTCGGACAGTCCTATGCAAAAGAATAACATGACACAACAGACACCAAGATTGAATATTCAAAAATAGTAGAAAGCACTCTCAGTCTCCCTGGACACTCCAATAACGAACTTAGAAATGGCTATTAAAAAAAAAAACCTTCAAAACGGACTTCCAATGAAAAACTGCGGAGTGGAATTACTTTTGCAAACTTGACCCTTCAATAGGCCCTGATAAACTGGGAGTCCTGGGTCACTATAAACAAAAATAATTCCCCTCTGTACTCACCCCTTCTTGTAAAACTGTTGGGCATGGGCCACATTCACCCTAACTGAAATTGGCCTCCTTAGCACTGACGCCCCCACTCAGGAAGAACTCCATCTTTTCATGTGCTGTGTATTATACCTACCTAACTGTGTTTTCCACTCCATGCAATCTGATGAAGTGGGTTATAGCCTAACGAAAATCATTCCAAATACTTTGTTAGTCTCTAAGGTGCCACCAAGTACCCCTTGTTGTTGTTTAAGAAGCGTACCTTGAGCCTTTTTGCTTTGTGCTAGGGCCCCATTCCACAAAAGTGGCCTGACCTTGTTGGGCTTCTCATCTGCAACTGTACAGTGGAGCTTCTAAGTGCGGTTTACCCAGGGTCTTGGGTCTGGGATGAACAGGGTGTAGTGCAAACTTGTCTTTTGTTGATATTATACGTTACCTGTTGACAATAAATTCTATAAAATCAGTCAAGATCAAGAGGTGTTTGGAGGAGGCCCATGGGGAAGTAGCCCAGGGAGTGTAGTAGCTGTCATGCAGCTGTTTACAGGAAGTCACTATAGACAGCTGCCAATCCACAGGGCCCTGGGCTGGAACCCAGAGTAGAGGGCGGGCCTGTTTCCCCCAAATCTCCCAACTCCTGATCAGACACAGCGAGAGAGTAGACCCAGACTGTGTGGGGAAGATGACTGAGGTGAGCATCTGCCAATAAGCGCAGGACCCACCAACGGTAGAGGAAACTTTGTCACAACAGTGATTGATTTAGTGCCAGTGAAGTCACAAAGGAAGGTTACTCTTGGGTGAAGAAAGTGCCATCTTTTGGAGTTACAACACTAAGTCAGTTCTTTTGGAAGCCTCTGGAAAAGGGCTTAACAGCTTAAGGCTTTCAGTGCTCAAGGCTACAGATATAAAGGAAGCACAAGAACAAATCTATGCAGACACATAGCTTAGATGCCCCGACCAGGAGTATTCTGTCTGCCTATCCAAATCAATAACCTGGGGAAATCCTGGATGCCCCCTATCTCTAGGCATTAGACACCCTGAACAATCAGGATTGTTGGTTATGTGCATCTTCTCTCCTCAGGCCCCTATATCCCAGTATCTCGAGACATTTCACTGACTTCCCCGATGGAAACGACAATCCATTGGTGTTGATCTTCCAGAAAACACCATCCTACCACTCATAGATGTCAAAGCTCGCTAAGCCAACATTCCACATGGGATGGACCTACAAGCTTCAGGAACAGTACCCATAATGCACGGCCAACCTGGTGGCTGAGCTTTGTGACTTTGTCCTTACCCACAACTATTTCAGATTTGGGGATGATTATACCTTCAAGTCAACGGCAACTGCTCATGGGTACCCCCATGGCTCCACAGTATGCACCATTTTATGGTGATGTAAAACAAGCTTCTCAGCTCTGCGTCCCCGCGCCCCCCTCTCTGGCTTGCGCTACATTTGATGACCTCTTCATCATCTGGACCCATGAGGAAGTGGCCTTGAGGGAATTCCACCAGGAATCAAAACAATTCCACGCCACCTCTATTGTGCAAATAAGCGATGGTCACATAAACACACCCTATACTCGAATACTGACCTACAGCCTCCCATACTTACCTACATGCTACCTAGCTTTCCATCCAGACCAATCACACAATCATTTGTCTACAGCCCAAACCCTAAGATTACAAACCGGTTCATTTGGCTCCAGTCCCTCAGACTAGAGACAGACACCTACAGGAATCTCAAATTAAGCATCCTTAAAATCACAATACCGCCTGCTGAAGTGAATAAACAGACTGACAGAGCCAGGAAGGGGTACCTTAAGTCACCTCTTACAGGACAGGCCCTAAACAAAGAAAATAAGAATACCATTGCTGTCCCTACCCCCAACTAAACCTTCCAGTGTATCATCAAGGATCTACAACCTATCTGTAAGACGGATCCCTCACCTCAACAGACTTGGAGACAGGCCAGTCTCGCTTACAGACGGCCCCCAACCATGAAGCAAATACTCACCAGCACTACACACCACACAACCAGGAACAGCTAACCCAGGAACCAACCCTGCATCAAACCTCAATTGCCACTCTGTATACATATCTACTCAGGGGACACCATCATAGGACCTAAACCCATCAGCCCACACCGTCAGGGGCTTGTTCACCTGAACATCTACCTATGCCATCCATGTGCGCAAGCCCTCTGCCTGTTATTGGACAGGCGGACAGTCCTATGCAAAAGAAAACATGACACAACAGACACCAAGAATTGAATATTCAAAAAATAGTAGGAAAGCACCTCAGTCTCCCTGGACACTCATAATCGAACTTAGAAATGGCTATTCAAAAAAAAAAAACCTTCAAAAACGACTTCCAATGAAAACCTGCGGAGTGGAATTACTTTTGCAACTTGACACCTTCAAATTAGGCCCTGAATAAACTGGGAGTCCTGGGTCACTAATAACAAAAATAATTCTCCCTCCTGTACTCACCCCTTCTTGTAAACGTGGGCATGGGCCACATTCACCCTAACTGAAATTGGCCTCCTTAGCACTGACGCCCCAACACTCGGAAGAACTCCATCCTTTTTCATGTGCTGTGTATTATACTACCTAACTGTGTTTTCCCACTCCATGATCTGATGAAGTGGGTTATACCTAACGAAAAATCATTCCAAAACATTTGTTAGTCTCTAAGTGCCACAATACCCCTGTTGTTGTTTAAGAAGCTGTGACTTGAGCCTTTTTGCTTTGTGCTAGGGCCCATTCCACAAAAGTGGCCCATACCTGTTGGCTTCTCATCTGCAACTGTACAGTGGCTTCTAATTTGCGGTTTACCCAGGGTCTTGGGTCTGGGATGAACAGGGTGTAGTGCAAAACTTGTCTTGTTGATATTACGTTACCATGTTGGAACAATAAATTCTATATAAATCAGTCA